>NW_022321035.1:0-31444 GCF_002776525.5 Piliocolobus tephrosceles | reverse complement strand
GAAAGAAAGAAAGAAAGAAAGAAAGAAAGAAAGAAAGAAAGAAAGAAGGGCCTAATCTTCTGAATACTGGGTATATTTACGAAGTATTATTTCTCAATCCAAATTTTGTTCTGCACACCCTGTTGCACACCCTGTTACATACATCTGAATATGTAATCATTTCAAATATACTTCCTCTTTATTTCAGGATGGCCATCCTTTGGTGAGTGCTTTTAATAGTTAGGCCTCTATACAAAATAGCTCAAGACATAGAGAATGGTAGTAAAGATCGAGCATTTTGAAAGGAGTCTTTTGGAAGAACCTAGTGGAGTACCCTGAAGCTGAATTGCTAAAGCAATTTGCATGCATTTGTCATAGTTAAAGAGACATCTTTTCAAAAAGGGTCTGTAAATTGTTCAGCTCAGAGTGATACAATTTCAATGACTTATTTTAAGAAAATTCCAAGTGTGAAACACTATTCTTTGATGTTCCTAAAGTCCACCTGATTTTAGTGAAAATCCAAGGAAGGGTCTTATTATGCTAGGTTGTGCCTCCTTGCTGTAAGTAGCAAATAATAATAATGATGATTATATCAATAATGAGGACAGTAAAGAGGAGAAATAGATGAAAACTATCAATAATAATAATAATAATAACAAACATTTATTTCATGTTTTTTATGTGTTAGGCACGGAGCTCAACACTTTATTTGCTCCCTGACATTCGATGTTAACAATACCAATATTCAGTGAAAAATACTGAGGCTTAAAGGTCAGATCACTTGTCCAGAGTCACAGGATAGAAGCCCAGGTAATCTGGTATAAGAGTCAGGCTTTGTTTTCTACTACAACATTATTTATCCTGTATGACCTTGGAAATCTGGAATTAGAAGAGTGGAGTTCATGTGTCACCTGGAATGCTCCTTAGGGTTAGCACTGTACCTGTGGGGATGTCATTAGCTCATACCTAGAATCTGACTTTCCATCTGTAAAATAAAGCTAGACTCTGTAGTTTCCCCAGACTCTACTAGTGCTTCTATTCTATGACCATGGAACATATCTTATGACTTATGCTCAAGGTGACTGTCTTGGTTTGCCTAAGATTGAGAGATTGTGAGAGTTATCAAGATGTGGACTTTTCAGTCTGGGAAAACCTGGGTTGTTAGTCCCCTACTACAATATCTGATACATTATCTATATTTTGGACACAACCATTTATTGATTTCTTAAACTTCTTTGGGGTTCTTTTATTTCTCAAAGTCTTAAAGAACTGGGACACAGAATAGTAAGACTTTGTGTTTCTTAGATCAACTGTTGAATATCTGGAACATAGGGGAGATTATTTTGAAGGGATCTGCATTTTCCTACCTGGACATGTTATGCTCAAGTTATCAGGATGGTTTCCCCCTTTCTTTCCTTTTACTTGAAAACAATTGGCTGGTTTGTTTTGTTAAATTTGCCTTTGCACTGATAGTTGAGGAATGCTTAGTGACAAGAATATAACATTTGTAATCCATTTGAAACTTTCTCCACTGGTGAAAGGGAATGGTTGTGTGGTAATAATAGCTTCATTTTGGTGAGCACTTACTCTTTAAAAAACACCTTACATGAACTAACTGAATCCTGAAACAGCTGTGATTCCAGGTACCTATTATTGTCCACACTTAAAAGGTGAGAAAACTGAGATTCAGGTAAGTTGTAATTTATTGAAGTTAACAAATCTAAACTGGCATTTGAAGTATGGTGCCCCTAAATCAGAGTCCCTGTTTTTCCCATGCAAATGGTGACTTCTGTGGTTCAAACAGCTAACATTTCTAGTTTATTTGAATATGAGTACTGCTTATGGTCCTAAAGATTTCAAGTGAAAATACACTTAGATGTCTGGCTTTTTGCTTTCAATTCCTGGCTTTCTTCCCATACAGAATAATTGGATCATTTCTTCAACAGATATGAAACAAGTACTTTACTTACTGCTATATTTTCCCCCAACTTTAAAAGTTCCTGCTTATTGGGACAATGTTTTATTTCCAGTTCTTGTGAAACAAAGATGCATCTTTATCGCTAAAATAAAAACACAATGACAGTTATAAAATTTCCATGGATCTGGATAGTCCAGGCAATAAGAAAGAACATTTCAATGAAGGCATGGCATTTAACAGAATGTACTCATGAAACTACAATTTTAAATAATGTGAACTACAATATGTGTGTATTTACATCAGTATATAATATTTAAAAATTTATAACTTCTTTTTAAGTATAAAAAGTATGCAGATCTTATTTTTTCATGATTTATTAGCATTGACACTCTTTTGCAGTCTCTAAACAAAACTACAAAATTATGGGTATATTACAAACATTTATTGCTTGTCTACTATGTGAATTTAATCTTCGCAGAAATCTACGAAGTAAATAATTTCTCCCATGTACTAACGCAGAATGTAGAGTTCACTGGGGTTAAATTATACAATTAAGAAATGTAGGAGATGGTATCGAGGACCATACCCATACTGAAATCTGGGTTAATCTGACACCATTAGGGCATGCTATATTAGAATTATTCCAGAAATTTCTCTATTTTTGAATTGTTTTGGGTGCTATATTGTATATTAGAGTAGATCTAATTAACTCGGGCAAGTTGACCACTTATGGCCTTATTTAAATTATGCAACACATTGGTAATCTAGATTCTATAATGGAGGTTTTTATGTGACTTTCACCACCTAAGCTACCCATATGCTACTAATTAGGAGTTTGAAAAATGTCTGAATTATTAACTTAATTTTCCTATTTTTATTTGTGTTTTAGGCATTTCATAAATGTGGTCTATTTCCAAATTCTATCGTTACTGAAAGCCATCTTCCAACCATAGAAAGTTAGATGAAATTTTCTGCAGAAGACAGTTTATCTTAATTAATTATGTGATTTTAATATCTCTTCTCTCTAGACACTCAATATGTTTATTCTTCTGCTCAATTGTTGTTTTCCTCTCTCTCAGTTGTTTTTTTTTTTCCAGTAATAGGAACTGAAAGTTACCCAAATATTAATGAGAGTTAGAGAAATTGCAAATTATGTATCAACTAATGATAACTATGTTTCTTTGTATATATGGAGTATTAACAGCTCCAAAACTTTTTAACACAAGAAAAGGTTAGTTTGAAACGATTTTGGAATGTAAATAGGTTCCAACCTAGTTAAATGTGAACTCATATTGACAGTTGATATTAAATAAGCAATTTTCATTTTGCATACATCAGACTTAATCAGAAGCACAATTAAGTTTGCATCATTTATTGAATCAACAGACTTGTAAAAGCATGAGTAAGCATATGATTAAGCAATTTTCAAAAGAATTATTATCCTAATATTAAACATAAATATCAAAAATTATACTTTGACTTAGAGCATTTGTCTTAAAGATTCTTTCCACCATCCCTCTGAGGGAAGAAGAGACTTATTTCAGCTTATGAAATAGAAGAGTATGGAAATTACGTTAGTTGCTTTTTGTAAATGTAAAAATATTTTAATCAGTAAACTGAACAATTTGAAAAATGGAACACAATGCATCTTTCCCAAGCAGAGTATTTGTTGAATTTACATCTTAACTGGGTTATGAAATACTGACAAATTTCACCTTGAATTTACATTTCACCTTAGCCTCTAACATGAAACCTGTAACATTTATGTCGGATTCTCTTTATGGTCCCCCATAAAGTCCTGGTTCCTTTTTATTTTTAACGTTTGGAACTTCTCTCTTATAAAACATTTTATAACAAAATAATAAAAATGTTATAATGAAATTCACATTTTAGAAATGTGCCATTGGATGACTCTTTGACAAATATTCATGTTATTTCACTTGCTTTTGCCTCATAATCCTTTACACCTCTGTGTTAAACAACATTTCTTTTGACCTGGCGTTCAATCCACAATTTTCTCACCATATTCTGGTTTCAACTTTTACTGTAAAGAATCAATTAGTAACTATTTTAGGTTTCTGGGACATATGGTGTCTGATACAACTACTTAACTCTGCCATTATAGTGGGAAAGTAGCCATAGAGAATATGAAAGTAAATGAGCATGACTGTTTTCCAATAAAATATTATTTATGGACACTCAAATTTTAATTTTATATTTATATGTCATGAAATAGTATGCTTTGGATTTTTCCAATGTTTCAAAAATGTAAAATTCATTTTTAGCTCCAAGGCTGTACAAAAACTGATAGCAGCATAGATTTGATCAGCAGGGCTTGGTTTGTTGATCTTTGCTATAATCTAAAAGATAATAAAATCACAGAATTTCAGAAAAAGTTCTAGAGAGTATCTCATCTAAAGTGTTTTTTTTTTTTTTTTTTTTTTTTTGTCACAAAGGTGACTAAAGATCAAAAATAAAAGACCTAAGTGGTTTAAAAAATGTCATATGGCATGTCAGAGGATCTGTCCTGGTCAACTGGTAGTGGTTGCCTGGAGGATTGTGTTGGGATAGGACTATGAAGTCCAATCTGAGTCTCATGGGAGGAAAGTCATGTTGTGATTGATTGAAGATGTCTGCTTAGTACGCTACAATGGAATCATACCAAGGGAGTATTTAATGTTTGCAAATTCACATTTTTGTGCTCTGCTAAGGAACAGATTGGAGGATAGGAAGGATCAGAGAAACAGAAATCAAGATTGTGTGAATGGCAGCTTGGAAATGAAAAAGAGAACAAATGAATGAGCAATTAAAATATTGCAGACTCTTCCAATTGCCATTTCATGCAATGAATACATGCCTCTAAGTGAGTGTAGGAACCTTGATAGAATTTCCTACTCTCTCAGTCAGGAACATATCTCCATACAGAGTATGATTCTAGGCTTTAAAGCTACTTTTCTTTTCTTCCCCGCTTCCACCCCCCCGCCCACCCTCTCACCCCCCCACCCAGTGCAACATGTCTCAGATGCAAGCTACCTATGGTAGTTTGCAGTGTTCAATTAGGGTGGGGGAAACACAGTGTGTTTCAATAGGGGAAGCAAATTTGGCAATATTGAATGTTTTGAAACATGTTTATTAGGTTTTCATATGCAGTTTTCCACAAGGCAATTTTGACTTGATACATTGTCATCAATATTATGTACTTACAAGTCACCCCCTTGAAAGATCTATCTCTACTGTACATCATAAATGTTATATCCTCTAACAAGCCCAAGGTAACATCAGGCATTAAAAACTCATTGTTAACTTTAATTAGTACTCTCACCTGCAAGAGTGCAAGTGATTGAAGATTGCAGCAAATACTTATCCCGTTCCTTTAAGAATGACTCTCTAGACTCATTCCTTATTCTTCTCAGGCTTTGCTAACTGGAGTACAGGAGCAGTCAGCAGGCCCAGAGAGTATGTTTTACCTTTCTGATAACTTTATTGGATGATCAAACCACTGGTTTACCTTGGTCATTTGAATGTCTGTACCAAGTGCTCACTCTGCTAGCCACCCTACAGAAAGAAAGGGATCAGGCCAACAGGAGTTCAAACAATGACCCATAACTCTAGCATTATAAGCTCAGGCCCTAAACTAGGGTCATTCTCAGTCTAGGTCTAGTTGTCAGCTCATAACTATACTAGTCACAACTTACGCGTTCATGTGTTATACCTGCATGTTTTTGCTTCTATCTTAGGGGATTTTGTTATCAGAGATGGAACATGTACACAGGCAGATAAGAATTGTAAATATAATCCCCTTCTTGCCTTCAGAAATTTCTGTAAAGCCTTTGAAAAATGCAAAAGTGGCTTATTTTAAGTAAAAACTGGAATATTAATCAGGAATTAAAGATACCTGGCTGGTATTTCAGATTCTGCCTTGGATTGCTGGTCATATTCAACATCTTCTTTATCTGTGGCATGAAGAGACTACTGTGTCTATCTCTTTTGGCACAAAAGCGATGAAGATAAATGATACACTGTGCTTCAGTATAATTCCTTTGTTAATTACAATATTATATAAACATCATGATAATAAACATTTTGCTCTACCATCATTATTATCTGTGGTAATAAGATATGACAGATAAGCTTATTTTCCTCAATTAGTTTTAATTTAACAGCAGACACCCCTTTCTTGTTACAGCCTGTAACTATCTGCTAAGTACACCCTTTCAAATTATTGGTTGGGTAAGAAAGAAAATTCAGTGCCCTTCCTGTATATTAACTTGATAATATGGCACAAATAATCTTTGTGTTATAAATAGTTCCCTTTCATACCAGATGCAACTAGAAAGTCAAAGAAAATAATGTTGTAGATGAAGAGAGGCATTATTTCTATTTTCTGGAGTGAGCACAGTGCTGCCAGTGTTCAACATTTTTTTCCCGTTTCATGACTTCCACTGACACTGACTCATTGTGCAGCCCTGGTGATTTTCCATGAGAGGCTTGCCAACAATTAAAGGACCATATTTTTCTTGGGGCAAAGAGAAATGATGGCTCTTTTTTACAACCTGAAAATTCAATAATTTCTAAATTTGTTTTTCAGAAAATTAATGCTATAGACCAAAGTAAATGTCTTTCTAAAATTTTAACTTTGCTTTTTGGGGGATGGGGGACGAGGGGAAGGAGAGCATTAGGACAAATACCTAATGCATGCGGGGCTTAAAACCTAGATGACAAGTGAATAGGTGCAGCAAACCACCATGGGCACATGCATACCTATGTAACAAACCCACACATTATGCATATGTATCCCAGAACTTAAAATAAAATATTTTCTATTAAAAAAATAAAATCTTAAGTATTTTTTTAAATTATATTACTATAAGGTAGGATTTGTAAAATAAAGCATTATTGAAATATAATACCCCTGTAAAAACTGCACTTATTGTAATTATATAATTATTTGATTTGGTCTTTTATTTTCCATATATATTATGCTATTTTTCTACTTTTTTCCAAAAGTGTATGTTTTAACAAAATTGTTTTGTAACTTGACACTGAAAAATTAAATAAAAAACTAACATATATCTTGAATTTTATTTTTAAATATATGCATTTAATTTGGGAAGACTATATAGCAATATGTTTATAGCAGTAGAAGTCACTGCTGTTTTGTGAGACCAAGGTAATTTGTTTTTTTAAAAAGAAAATCTTTTTTGTAATTTCTATGTTATCTTCAGCTAATGCACATAACTTTTATAATCAAGAGGAAAGCTATAAAAATTACAGAGAATTCCAGTCCCCTAAATTGCAGTATTTGTCTCCTTTGGGTACAATTGAATTTTTACAAATCAAATTCATTTCTCTCGGCATATTGAAATTACTTCTCTATGGTTTCATAGTTATTACTACATCCAGCCTAGGTTTTGCTAGAGCCAAATCCAGATTTGGGCACTCATGGACATTTATTCATTTGACTTAGTTTTGTAGAAATATCTCTGTTTACATAGGGATGAACTGGGGCAGTGTTTCCCTGTGTTCTAAAAGTTATGATTCTCTCTCACAGCACAATATTAGTCCATTTCTCCTTCTAAAAAGGCCCCATGACTTATTGGTATGAACCAAATTAATGTGTTTCTGGAAATTAAGTCTTTATTTCCAACTATCTGCCGTGCTCATTAAAGAATCATATGCTAATTCATTGTCAGACATCCTAGTAGTTTTCAAAATGTGAACTTTTTATTAGCCTCAACAGATTCATTTGTGGACTGGTTAAAATGCAGATTCTTAGGTTTCAATCCAGTCTTTTGAGTCAGCATGAATGGAAAATGGGTTGTGCTCTTCAAGTGATTTATTCTCATGCATACCTTTCAGTTCAGACAGTCTCAACTTTTCTTTCAAGAGCCGGACCCCATTCTGCAATTAAAAATTTAGGTAGAATTCTAACATATAAAATAACTAAAAAGAAGTCACTCTGGCTTAAGAGAGTTTTAAAAGCTTTACCTGTTAACTCTTCTTCCCCTGACCTCTGCTATCCAAAGTAACCCCTTGTCTTCATCTATTGTGGGCTGCTACAATAGAATACCTGATACTGGGTAATTTGTGGAAAAAATAGATATTTATTTTCTCACGGTTTTGGAGGTTGGAAATCCAATATCAAGACAGTGGCAGATTGGGGCCCAGTCTCTCTGCTTCCAAGATGATGCCTTGAATACTAAGTATTCTGGAGGGGAGGGATGCTGTATCCTCACAGGCCAGAAGAACAGAGAGGGCAAACCCACTTCTGCAGTTTTTCTTATAAAAGCATTTAACCATTCATGAGGGCAGAACCTTCATCACCTAAACACATTCCATTAGACCCCACCTCCTAACATTGCTACATTGGGGATTAAATTTCTAACACATGAATTTTGGAGGGAACATATTTAAGCCATAGCACTCCTGAAACACCACAGTTTGGGAGCCACTGATAATTCAACATCTTCAAGAATTCAGAGGTCCAGAGTTCCTGACCTAAGCAATGGAGCCCATTAGAGTCTAATCTTCATAATGGCCGGAATTGCTTCTGTTTTGTCATTGACTCCCTCATGCATAGAACAGTGCCAGGCACACAGCAGATTCTCAGTATCTATTTGGTGAATGAATAGAAGAATACAATATATAATAATTGAACCCACATTTTTATCATTTTTCTGACTATGATATTTAATTTTTAGGTTACTCATTTGTCAGATGAGGTTTGGATTAGATGGTCTCTAATGTTCCTTCTTTCTAAAGACAGAGCATCCTGTAGTTGAAATTCTGTTGTGGTGTCACAAAACCAATGTTGAAATTCAGTGTCTACAACACTTGAGACTTGGCTGTGATCTTCAGTTTTCATCATATAGAAGTTAGTACTTTTGGAGTGCAGATTATGTTCTGTTAAAATATTTGTTTCAATTTTAGTAGCAAAATGATATTCACTTATTATTTTTTTAATTTAAACCATAGAGAAAGGTACAGAGAAAAGTAAAGTCCCTCCCTTTGAATCCTTTTCTCAGGAAATAGCCTTTACTTATTTGGTTTGTTTCTTTTCTAGCATTTTAGTGTGCATAGAGTGGTTATTCTTAGACATCTATCATATCAGAGATCTTCAGATTAACTATATCAATAGTCGTTTTGCTGATCCAAAAACATTCTCAGGAAAGAACAAGATAAATCCATTAGTCTAAAGCAATTTCTACCCAAATTAGAGATAATTTGGAAAAAATAAAATAAAATTCCAATGAATCACTCTTTATTCTAAAAGGAAAACATTGCTTTGGCCTTTACTTACAGAAATACACAATAAAAAATGTAAAAGTCACTCAGAATCTCAAATTCTAAATAGACTACATTTTAAATGGTAACTTCCTCTATGTTATGGCTTGAATATGTCTCCAAAATTTATTGGTTAGAAACTTCACCTCCAAAGCTCCAAAAACACCTCCAAAGTGTTGGGAGGTGGGGTCTAACGGGAGGTGCTTAGGTCATAAGGGTTCTGCCCTCATAAATAGACTAATGCCACTATAAAAAGGACCTGTCATAGCGGGTTCATTCTCTTTTGCCCTTCCTCCTCGCGCCATGTGAGGAACAGCAAGAAGGCCTCCACTAGATGCTAGCACCTTGAAATTAAACTTCCCAGTCTCCAGAACTGTGAAAGAACTCATTCCTCTGCTTTTGAAATTAGTCAGTCTCTGGTTACTATAACAAATATCTAAAAATGTGGAAGCAACTTTGAAACTGGGTAATGGAGAGAGACTGGAATAGTTTTGAAGTGAATGCTGAAAAAAGCCTTTATTTCCATGAATGGAGCATTAAGGGTAATACTGGTGAGGGCTCAGAAGAAAAGAAGAGCTGTAGGGAAAATCTGAATCTTCTTGGATATTATTTAACAGGTCATGACAAGAAGGCTCATAGAAATATAGACAATAAAGGTCATTCAGATGAGGTCTTAGATGGAATGAGGAATATCTTATTGGAAACTGGAGGAAAGGCCATTCTTGTTACAAAGTGGTGAAGAAATTAGCTAACCAGTTACGGTGGGGCATATTTGTAGTCCCAGCAATTTGGGAGGCTAAAGTGGGTGGGTAGCTTGAGGCCAGGAGTTTGAGACCAGTCTGGGCAACAAAGTGAGACCTCATATATACAAAAAATACAAAAATTAGCCAGGCATGGTTGTGCACACTTGAAGTTCCAGCTACTTGGAAGGCTGAAGGAGGAGGATCGCTTGAGTCCAGGGGCTGGAGGTTGCAGTGAGCTGAAATTGTGCCACTGCACCCATCCTGGGCGACAAAGCCAGATCCAGTCTCAAAAAACAAAACAGAAAAGTTAAAAATAAATAAATAAATTGGCTAAACTATGTTCCTGTTCTAGAACTTTGTGGAGGGCAGAACTTAACACCATGAATTAGGATATTTGGCAGATGAAATCTCTAAGAAACAAAGCATTCAGAGTGCTATGTGACCTCTCTTAACTGCTTGTAGTAATGTGAAAAGGGAAAAATGATTTAAAGATGAATTTATGATCAAAAGGGAAACAAAACGTAGAGATTTGGAAAACTCAATCTGGCCATGTAAAAAATAAAAAATAAATGTTTGGGAGAGAAAACCAAGGATGTAGCTAAGCTGCCATTTGATGAGAAGAATAGAAGGAAGTTGGGTGCTATTTATAAGACAGTGGGAGAATGACCCCAAAAGGCATTTTAGAGATCTTTGAGGCTGCCCCTCCCATCACAGGCCCAGAGTGCCAGAGCCTTGAGGACAGAATGGTTTGGAGGAAGGGACCTAGGGGACTCATTGGACCACAGGGCTCACTGCCCAAGGCTGCTTTAAGTCCCTCCTCCCCACATTTCACCACAATGCTCCTCAGTCACACTAGTTGTGGTTCAGGGTCCAGGTATGGCTTGGGCAGTAAGCCTTGGTAATATCTAACTGGTGCTAATTCTGCAGGTATGCAGGGCACAAGAGCTGGGGAGGCAGGACTTTCTCCATCTAGATTTCGAAGGATGCCCAGCTCTCTGATTTCTCCGTCTCTCTTTCTTATTGCAAAATCGACATTTAAAAATAAAAGCAAAAACAAAACATATGTCACATTTTTTAATCCATTCATCCTGAGATGGACACTTAAGTTGATTTCATATTTTGGCTATCGCGAATAGTGCTGCAATAAACAAGGGGATGCAGATGTCTCTTCAACATACTGATCTTATTTCCCTTGGGTATGTACCCAGTAGTGAAACTGCTAGATCATATGATAGTTCCATTTTTAATTTTTTGAGGAAACTCCATACTGTTTTCAAGAATGGCTGTACTAACTTACATTCCCACCAACGGTGTATAATACTTCCCTTTTCTCCACATCCATTTGTTACTTTTTGTCTTATTGATGATAGTCATTCTCACTAGGACAAGGTGATATCTTATTGTGGTTTTCATTTGCATTTCCTTGATGATTAGTGATGTTGAGCATTTTTTTTTTTTTGTATACTTGTTTGTAATTTGTATGTCTTCTTTTAAGAAATGTTTACTAAGGTCTTTTGCCCATTTATTAAATTGGATGATGTATTTTGCTATTGAGTTGTGTTCCTTATAGATTCTGGATATTAACTACTAAGTTCTTGTTAGATGCATAATTTGCAAATATTAACGTTTTTTACTATTCTGTAGATTGTCTCTTCACTCTGTTGATTGATTTCCTTTGCTGTGCAGAATCTTTTTAGTTTGATGTAATTCCACTTGTCTATTTTTGCTTTTGATGCCTGTGCTTTTGGTATCTTATCCAAAAAATCCTTGCCCAGACCAAAGTCATTTACACGATGGAATACTATTCAGCCATACAAAAAATGAAATGCTGTCATTTACACAATATGAATGAACCTAAAGGACAGTATGTTAAGTGAAATAAGCCAGACATAGAAAAAAATATGCCTGATCTCATTCATATGTGGAATCTAAAGAATCTCCTAAAAGTATAGAGTAGAATATTAGTTATCAGAGGCTGAAAAGGATAGTGGGGAGGGATAAGGAGAGACTGGTCAACAGGTACAAAGTTACCCATTGATCAGAGAAATAAGTTCTGGTATCCTATTGCACAGTAGGGTTACTATGGTTAACAATATTGTATATTTCCAAATAGCTAGGAGAAAGATTTCAAATTTTTTCACCGTAAAAAATGAAGACCATATTAGTGATGAATATTCTAAATGCTCTGATTTGATTATTACACAATGTATACATGTATCAAAACATCACACTGTACCCTATAAATATGTATAATTATTATGTGTCAATTAAAAACAAAACAAAAACCAAAATACTTAAAAAGCTAAAATCACCTATAATCATAACATTGAGTATTAGTCACTATCAACATTCCAATACACAGGTACATGTAAGTGTGTACATGGATATGTTTCTATGTTATATGTATATACATCCTCTATGTGACTGGCATGTAGAACATGTTTCATTTTATCCTTAGGCTATAGCCGACATTTATCGTTTCCTCCCTTTACCACCGTTCTTGATTTCCTTCATTCTCAGTCAGGTGGTTGAGTTACGCAAGCCTTCACAACCAGAGTGTCTGAGCACTTGTTGGACTGCGCTTACTGCAGTTTCTCATTTACAATTACCACTGCACCTGCGAGTACCAAGAGATTCCTGAACCAAAGATTATGATTTCCAACTCCCAGCTCCTCAAGGTAATCAGGATCAGTAACTCCTGCAAATACAGTAACTTTACTCCTTGCTTGCCCACTGGTGTGAGAAGTCCTAAATAACCAGATGGTGGTCATAGCTTAAAGTTCAAAGTAACTTTTACTGAATAGTATTAAAGTTCCAATAACAGGAACCTGAACTTCCAATCCAAGAATTTCTAAATTCGTAAGGACAGAAAGCAAATTATTCAAGTAGGTCTCTAGCAGTTTTGGTAAGAATAGTTACTCCTATTTTCATCCTTGGTTCTCAACTCATGTATTCTAGTTGCTTGGGGACACAGCAGTGTATGGTGGCCTTTATTCAATGAACATGTGGCATTTTGTAAGACAGTCATCAAACCATACAGGGTGTCATTCATACATGCTCCTTTGTTGCTCTGCTGCTCTTGTTATTAAATCTCAGGGCTGGTTTTCAGAATGGTTTCCCCATGGCTATAGGAGATTAAGACCATGAAATGGTTCCATGGAGCCCAAATGACTTTCACAGTGCATCTTGAGTTGATGGTTAATTAGCCTGAGACTGTTAAACTTTTTCCCCAAAGCTTCTAAAGGTTTGGTAAAAAGTAGTTAACTTAACAATTCTTATAACTACCATTGTACATGTATCATTTACCTAACCTAGTACCACATGAGCCAATGCTTTGCCTTCCACTTCCATGTTATCCCAGTCCACCATTGCTGAGCATCTTGATGATTGGGAAGCATCCACTACTAGGGATTATCTTCATCTACTGACCACTGGCCAAGGGATCCTGATTGCTGTCTGACCAGTGAGTGATCCAGTTCTAGAATCCCACCCTGAGAATACGATATTTACATCCATTTCTTGTACCAGCTGTCTAGGCTCTGTTCCTGTTAAGAACAGAGCATAAAACAATGGCCCTTTTGCAGGTAGCCTATTTTGAAAAGTGATCCCAGGGATTAGGAATGGGGCGTGGAATACTGAGAAGACTGAAACAGGGAAAGGGGGGAAGGTAATAGGAGAGTGGATTTTTTTAAAATTAATTAATTTATTTATTTTTATTATTATACTTTAAGTTCTAGAGTACATGTGCATAACGTGCAGGTTTGTTACATATGTAAACTTGTGCCATGTTGGTGTGCTGCACCCATCAACTCGTCAGCACCCATCAATTCGTCATTTATATCAGGTATAACTCCCAATGCAATCCCTCCCCCCTCCCCCGCCATGATAGGCCCCGATGCGCGATGTTCCCCTTCCCGAGTCCAAGTGATGTCATTGTTCAGTTCCCACCTATGAGTGAGAACATGCGGTGTTTGGTTTTCTGTTCTTGTGATAGTTTGCTAAGAATGATGGTTTCCAGCTGCATCCATGTCCCTACAAAGGACGCAAACTCATCCTTTTTTATGGCTGCATAATATTCCATGGTGTATATGTGCCACATTTTCTTAATCCAGTCTGTCACAGATGGACATTTGGGTTGATTCCAAGACTTTGCTATTGTGAATAGTGCCGCAATAAACATACGTGTGCATGTGTCTTTATAGCAGCATGATTTATGATCCTTTGAGTATATACCCAGTAGTGGGATGGCTGGGTCATATGGTACATCTAGATCTAGATCCTTGAGGAATTGCCATACTGTTTTCTATAATGGTTGAACTAGTTTACAATCCCACCAACAGCGTAAAAGTGTTCCTATTTCTCCACATCCTCTCCAACACCTGTTGTTTCCTGACTTTTTAATGATTGCCATTCTAACTGGTGTAAGATGGTATCTCCACCCCAAATCAACAGAATATACATTCTTCTCAGCACCACATCGCACTTATTCCAAAATTGACCACATAATTGGAAGTAAAGCACTCTGCAGCAAATGTAAAAGAACAGAAAGTATAACAAACTGTCTCTCAGACCACAGTGCAATCAAACTAGAACTCAGGACTAAGAAACTCAATCAAAACCGCTCAACTACATGGAAACTGAACAACCTGCTCCTGAATGACTACTGGGTACATAACGAAATGAAAGCAGAAATAAAGATGTTCTTTGAAACCAATGAGAACAAAGATACAACATACCAGAATCTCTGGGACACATTTAAAGCAGTGTGTAGAGGGAAATTTATAGCACTAAATGCCCACAAGAGAAAGCAGGAAAGATCTAAAATTGACACTCTAACATCACAATTAAAAGAACTGGAGAAGCAAGAGCAAACACATTCAAAAACTAGCAGAAGGCAAGAAATAACTAAGATCAGGGCAGAACTGAAGGAGATAGAGACACAAAAAACCCTCCAAAAAATCAATGAATCCAGGAGTTGGTTTTTTGAAAAGATCAACAAAATTGACAGACCGCTAGCAAGACTAATAAAGAAGAAAAGAGAGAAGAATCAAATAGACGCAATTAAAACTGATAAAGGGGATATCACCACCGACCCCACAGAAATACAAACTACCATCAAAGAATACTATAAACACCTCTACACAAATCAACTAGAAAATCTAGAAGAAATGGATAATTTCCTGGACACTTACACTCTTCCAAGACTAAACCAGGAAGAAGTTGAATCCCTGAATAGACCAATAGCAGGCTCTGAAATTGAGGCAATAATTAATAGCCTACCAACCAAAAAAGTCCGGGACCAGATGGATTCACAGCTGAATTCTACCAGAGGTACAAAGAAGAGCTGGTACCATTCCTTCTGAAACTATTCCAATCAGTTGAAAAAGAGGGAATCCTCCCTAACTCATTTTATGAAGCCAACATCATCCTGATACCAAAGCCTGGCAGAGACACAACAAAAAAAGAAAATTTTAGACCAATATCCCTGATGAACATCGATGCAAAAATCCTCAATAAAATACTGACAAACCGGATTCAGCAGCACATCAAAAAGCTTATCCACCATGATCAAGTGGGCTTCATCCCTGGGATGCAAGGCTGGTTCAACATTCACAAATCAATAAACATAATCCAGCATATAAACAGAACCAAAGACAAGAACCACATGATTATCTCAATAGATGCAGAAAAGGCTTTTGATAAAATTCAACAGCCCTTCATGCTAAAAACGCTCAATAAATTCGGTATTGATGGAACGTACCTCAAACTAATAAGAGCTATTTATGACAAACCCACAGCCAATATCATACTGAATGGGCAAAAACTGGAAAAATTCCCTTTGAAAACTGGCACAAGACAGGGATGCCCTCTCTCACCACTCCTATTCAACATAGTGTTGGAAGTTCTGGCTAGGGCAATCAGGCAAGAGAAAGAAATCAAGGGTATCCAGTTAGGAAAAGAAGAAGTCAAATTGTCCCTGTTTGCTGATGACATGATTGTATATTTAGAAAACCCCATTGTCTCAGCCCAAAATCTCCTTAAGCTGATAAGGAGAGTGGATTATTGACCTGGTCACCCAGTGGAGCCCCATTCCTCTGTGGAGCCTGCAGAATAGTCTTCAGTGTGGTCCACCTGAGGACAGACAAGGGGGTCAATTACCACTACATGTTTCTTCAGGCTATTAGAATCCCTAGTAATTTAATTCTCCCTCTAGACCATTCCTGAACAGCATAGTCTAAATCTTCTATCATCAGTGTCTGGCACAAAACTTTGAACACAGAAGGTACTTAATAATAAATAATTATTGAAAGAATGAATCCATGAATGTGCTCTGCTCTACAGTTATTCTGGGCAGAGAATGGAGTTACTGAAATGCACAGTGTACATTGTCTTTCTCTTGGGTAAACTATAAATATTAACTTATGTCTTTTCCCCTTTTAACTAAAAAGTGTCAAATTTATTTTCTACCTTTTGACCACAGCTACACTGATGAAGTGGGCACTTCAGTGTCTTCCGTCCTTATTCTCTCTATGCATTTGGGCAAGTTGTTTAATTTCTCTGTTTCTCTGTTTCAATGCCTATAAAATGCTGATAGTTCTAGCACCTGCCCTGCATGACTATCATGAGAATGATAAATAGCAAGCCACAGAATATACTTTGCAAATAGGTACATGTTCCCAAAATGAGGCACTTTGTTCATAATATATAGTAACAAAAGCACCGTTTGGGAAGGGGAAATACTTGTGAGTATCTCACAGCTCCCGTATCATTCTGAGTATATATTATCAGAGGCAATGCTGAAAATATTTAACAACTCTCTGACCTGGACATTGATTAAACAGAGTAGTCAGTAGTTATTAACCATCATTATAGCCATACTGGTGTGTGCAGGCTGAATATAAGCATGCAACTCCTTCAGAACATTCCCAAAACACAGGATTCCTCTGGTTCCCTCCTAATCCCACTCCCTATCTGCAGGTTTATCACATCATGGGGTGGTTCAGGATCATGCATAACTCTATGAAGGCAGATTCAGATGGAGACAGGCTCCTGAATGGTTGATAACAGAGAAATGATAGTTGCTTCTGAGCAATAGCATTGATTATGGTCAGGGGGAACCACAGAGGCCACTCTTAGGCATTCTCCTTACAATTTCAGGATATCAGGTGTGCTACTATTGAGAGGACATGGGTCTCCTTGCCCATGACACTGTCAGACCCACCTGGAGTCCACACCTCAATTCTGCTCCCTCAGCTTTGAGGGACTTCCACCTCCCCTTACATAAGAGCCAAATGTCGGGGCAGCTCTCAGGCTACTGCCATGGCAGTCTGACTGCATGGCTATCAGCTGAAGAGGAAAAGTTTCTTTTTATTATTGGGTTGGTGCAAAAGTAATTGCAGTTTACTTTCAATGGCAAAAACCACAATTACTTTTGCACCAACATAATAACTGTTGTGGACTGAATGTGTGTGTCCCCCACACAAATTCATATGTTGAAATCCTAACCCCTAATATGATGGAATTGGAAGGTGAGGCCTTCGGAAAGTAATTAGGTCATGAGGGTAGAGCCCCTGATGGGCTTAGTGTCCTTATAAGAAGAGGATGCAAGTCAGCATTTCCTCTCAGCTCTCTTTGCACCCTATGAGGATACATCTGGAAGGCAGCTGTCTGCAACCTGAAAGAGAGCCCTACAAGAACCTGACCATGCTGGTACCCAGATCTCAGATTCCTACCCTCCAGAACTGTGAGAAATAAATTTCTGTTGTTTAGAAGCCACTCAGTCTACGGTAATTTGCTATAGAGGTTTGAACCAAGACAGGAGGCACAACAGTAACTACCATAGAAAGCTTACAGACATCTGATTTCGGAATAGGGGCAAACTTTTATGCACTGCCTCAGTTGATGAAACCAATAGCTAAACTATAACAAATTCCTACTCCATGATTGCAGGATCAATGGGTGCATTGGAAAGGGAATGACAAAACTCTTTGCATAATCTTTTTGCCTTTCTAAGTTCTCAATCTTCAAAGCTGAAAGCATGACCTTGTAAATTTGAATCCCCAAAGACCATTCAAGATCTGTGCTGCTGGATTTTCTAAGTCTCCTCCCGCGAAGCTTATCGCATCAAAAAAGATTTTGAGATGTAATGGAAAGAATGTACAATTATAAGAGCTGATTTTATCTCTGGCCTGCTATTTTCTATCTGTGAGAAACTCAGCAAGGCATTCTACAGTTCTGAAAGCTTCTACTCTTCTTCTGTACCAAGATCTTCCTTATATACTTTATAGCCTAGTGGTACCAACTGGTGCACCATGATACTCTTGTACTCAGCATGAAGGGTTTTCCGGTGCATCAAGATGTATTCCCATACCCATGCCCAGTCCTCAAAGCAGCTCAGTTAGCTCTGGCTCTGTGGTGTTCATAACTTCAGGATTTAATGCTTCCGTCTGCCCTCTTTAGGAATTCTTTGAGGGCATGTTTGGAGAAATGAGGTCTAATGCAACATCTCAGAGTACCCCAAGATGAAAAGTAGCTTATGTAGCATTGGCACTCATGGCTTTACTACAGCAAGCTGAGGGTGGCCAAGGAGATCTGCCTTATCAGCCAGCTGCAGAATGTACAGCTTGTCATTGTGGACAAAGAACAAACAGAGCTGCCAGAGGAATCTGTGTTTCAGGTGTCCAAGGAGCATGTCATGATGCTCAAAGTATGGCCAATAGGGATGGAGGACTGGGAAGCTAGACGGGAGTCCTGACAGATGCAGCTGCAATTGGAGACCCAAATCTCTGTCTTCCCACGTGTGGTCTATACCTATCCTTTTGCAGTGGATAGTGCCCCTTTAGCGTTATCCAAACTGTCTGCAGAATTTCTTTAACCAAGCACATGTGTACTAGAAGTAGAAATTCCATCACTCCTTAAAAACATTTCACAGGCAGAGCCTGATAAGATTTATGATCTACTTTCATCATCAAAATATTTGTCAACAAGAGAGAGGAGCTTTTTAAAAAATTATACTCTAAGTTCAAAGATACATATGCAGAACATGCAGGTTTGTAACACAGGCATATACGTGCCATGGTAGTTTTCTGCACCCATCAACCCATCATCTACATTAAGTATTTCTCCTAATGCTATCCCTCCCCTAGGCCCCCACGCCCTGACAGGCCCCAGTGTGTGATGTTCCCCTCCCTGTGTCCATGTGTTCTCATTGTTCAACTCCCACTAATGAGTGAGAATATGAGGTGTTTGATTTTCTATTCCTCTGTTAGTTTGCTGAGAATGATGGTTTCTAGCTTCATCCATGTCCCTGCAAAGGACATGAACTCATCCTTTTTTATGGTTGCATAGCATTCCATAGTGTATATGTGCCACATTTTCTTTAATCAGTCTATCATTAATGGGCATTTGGGTTGGTTCCAAGTCTTTGTTATAGTGAACAGTGCTGCAGAAAACAGATGTGCGTGTGTGTCTTTATAGTAGAATGATTTACAATCCTTTGGGTATATACCCAGTAATGGGATTGCTGGGTCAAATGGTATTTCTGGTTCTAGATCCTTGAGGAATCACCATACTATCTCCCACAATGGTTGAAATAATTTACACTCCCACCACAAATTTTCTCAAGAAAGCCTCAAAACTAAGTGTAAAAGTATTCCTATTTCTCCACATCCTCTCCAGCATCTGTTGTTTCCTGACTTTTTAATGATCGCCATCCTAACTGGCATGAGATGGTATCAGTTTGTGGTTTTGTTTTGCATTTCTCTACTGACCAGTGATGATGAGCTTTTTTTCATATGTTTGTTGGCTGCATAAATGTCTTCTTTTGAGAAGTGTCTGTTCATATCCTTTGCCCACTTTTTGATGGAGTTGTTGGTTTTTTTCTTGTAAATTTGTTTAAGTTCTTTGCAGATTCTGGATATTAATCCTTTGTTAGATAGATAGATTGCAAAAAATTTCTCCCATTCTGTAGGTTGTCTGTTTACTCTGATAGTTTCTTTTTGCTGTGCAGAACCTCTTTAGTTTAATGAGATCCCATTTGTCAATTTTGGCTTTTGTTGCCGTTGCTTTTGGTGTTTTAGTCATGAAGTCTTCGCCCATGCCTATGTCCTGAATGGTATTGCCTAGGTTTTTTTTCCAGAGTTTTTTATGGGTTTAGGTTTTATGTTTAAGTCTTTAATGCACTTGAGTTAATTTTTGTATAAGGTGTAAGGAAGGGGTCCAGTTTCAGTTTTCTGCATATGGCTAGCCAGTTTTCCCAAAACCATTGAATAAATGGTGAATCCTTTCCCCATTGCTTGTTTTTTTCCAGGTTTGTCAAAGATCTAGATGTGTGGCATTATTTCTGAGGCCTCTGTTCTGTTTCATTGGTCTATATATCTGTTTTGGTACCAGGATCATGCTGTTTTGGTTACTATAGCCCTTGTAATATAGTTTGGAGTCAGGTAGCTTGATGCCGCCAGTTATGTTCTTGTTGCTTAGGATTGTCTTGGCTATATAAGCTCTTTTTTAGTTCCACATGAAATGTAGAGTAGTTTGTTCTAATTCTGTGAAGAAAGTCAGTGGTAGATTCATGGAGATAGCATAGAATCTATAAATTACTTTGGGCAGTATGACCATTTTCATGACATTCATTCTTCCTATCCGTGATCATGGAATGTTTTTTTCATTTGTTTGTGTCCTCTCTTATTTCCTTGAGCAGTGGTTTGTAGTTCTCCTTGAAGAGGTCCTTCACATCCCTTGTAAGTTGGATTCCTAGGTATTTTATCCTCTTTGTAGCAATTGTGAATGGGAGTTCACTCATGATTTGACTCTCTGTGTGTCTATTATTAGTGTATAGGAATGCTTGTGACTTTTGCACATTGATTTTTGTATCCTGAGACTTTGCTGAAGTTGCTTATCAGCTTAAGGAGATTTGTGGCTGAAACAATGGGGTTTTCTAAATATATAAGCATTTCATCTGCAAACAGAGACAATTTGACTTCCTCTGTTTCTATTCGAACACAATTTATTTCTTTCTCTTGCCTGATTGCCCTGGCCAGAACTTCCAATACTATGTTGAATAGGAGTGGTGAGAGAGGGAATCCTTGTTTTGTTCTGATTTTCAGAGGAATGCTTCCAGCTTTAGCCCATTCAGTATGATATTGGTTGTGGGTTTGTCATAAATAGCTCTTACTATTTTTGAGATATGTTCCATCAATACCTAGTTTATTGGGAATTTTTAGCATAAAGAGTTGTTGAATTTTATTGAAGGCCTTTTCTGCATCTATTGAGATAATCATGTGGCTTTGTCATTGCTTCTGTTTATGTGATGGATTATATTTATTGATTTGCATATGTTGAACCAGCCTTGTATCCCAGGGATGAAGCCGACTTGATCATGGTGGATATCCTTTTTGATGTGCTGCTGGATTCAGTTTGCCAGTATTTTATTGAGGATTTTCATCAGGAATATTGGCCTGAAATTTTCTTTTTTTTCTTGTGTCTCTGCCAGGTTTCAGTATCAGGATGATGCTGGCCTCATAAAATGAGTTAGGGAGGAGTCTGAGAGGAGCTATTAGAGCTTTGCAGATAAACGAGTTTTACAAATATTTGACTGGTAAAAAATTTTGTTTCAACATTTTTTATCACATACTTGAGCAAACAGGTGTTACAGGGAAGTTGTCTAATCTGATTTGAAGAGCTCGTCAATCAAAAACTCTTTAATATGAGTTGTGTCAAGTTACTATGTAAAGGTTAAACAAATTAAAGGTTTAGAGCTATCACTAATACTTTGTATTTGATTCTCCTAATGCTACAATAAAATGTAATAAAAATTTCCCAAGCCCATTTAGATACTCTCAAATCTCTCTCAGTTTACTTCAGTGTTCTGCAGAAATGTTTTGATTTTTATTTATCCCTTAATGGGAAGCAGTGTGGAGGATTGCCTTATAGGATAGTTTGGAGGCTCTACTGAGAAAATTTATAAGAACATTCTATGTAAGTAGCAACTTTTATATAACACTTATTAGCCACCCTCAACACAATTTCTTCCCTCCTCAACAGCCCAGCTGAGGCTCCAAATACTTCATCAATATCTGCCTTGTTCACACACACACACACACACACACACACGCACACACACACACACAGTGGCACATAAAAGCAGACAGGGGTATGCACGTTTGTTCAAAATATCGTGGAAGCTGGAATTTTTCTGGGTTCAGTAGACAGAAGGCAATTCCTACCAATATGATTGCCCCAAAAGACATGGTCTGAACAATTCCGCAGGCCAAAACCTGGACACATACAACTGCTTCTTTAGTTTATACCTTCCTCTCCCCCCCCCTTTTTTTTCTTCATAGTGAAAACCTTTGAAGTCAATATGTCCATCCAGTTTTATCTTCTTAAGGATGTATTTTGTTTAAGCTTCTACAGATCGGGAGCAAGTTTGAGAACTCTGGAAAAAAGTATTTAGCAGTTGGATAACATAGATTTTATCCTCCTGTCCCAAGAGAATCAAATAATTTACTATTACTTTTCTGGCTCTCTAGAAAGTAGGTAAGGAAAACAGGGCATTCTAATCACAATTTCCATTTAAAACACAGGGACACTAAAGACATTGAAGAGACAATATAGCATACTGGCTCTGTCCATTTGGTATGTAAAATGTGCACTGAATCCACCTCCTTTTTTAAAATTCCTTTCCTTCTCTCTCTCTGATGTAACCTTAGTCTAAGCCATCATCATCTGTTACCTGTAGTACAGTTGTCTCCTAACTGGTCTCTCTGCTGTGGTTTCCATATTTGTGTCCCTGCCAAAATTCATACTGAAATTTAATTCTCATAGCTGGTGGTGTTCAGAGGTGAGGCTCTTTGGGAGGTGATCAGGCCATGAGAGCTCTACCTTTATGAATAAGATTAATGCTTTTATAAAAGAGGTGCAAGGGAACTATTTGTTCTCTTTTTTGCCCTTATGTCCTTTCTGCCATGTGAGGACGCAGTGTTCATCTTGTCTGGAGGAAGCAGGGTTCAAGGAACTATCTTGAAAGTAGACACCAGGCCCTTTCCAGGCCCCAAACCTGCTGGCACCTTGATCTCGGACTTCCAAACCTGCAGAACTGTGAAAAGTAAACTTCTACTATTTATAAATCACCCAGTCTATGGTCATTTATAGCAGTGGGCATGGACTGAAACACCCTGTTTCGATTGTTTACAATGTATTCCTCACATAATAACCAGATCACTCTTAAAAATATAAACCAGATTATATCAATCCCCTGATTAGAATCCTTCAGTGATTTCCCACCTTGCTTGGAAAGCAATCCAAGGTGTTTACGATGGTTTACTAGGTTGGATGGGATCTGGCTCAGCGAGGTTGCCCCCCACCTGCTGCTCTATGCTTAATGTGCTTCAGCCACACCGGGCTGATTACTGACTCTTGTCTGCCCGGAGCCTTCATACTTCACAGCGTGTGCACTTGCAGTTCCCTCTGCCTAGCATCTCCTTCTGACCCTCACACAGCTTCTTCCTTAGCAGCCAACTCGCCTAGTACAAAGAATTTCCACGGCCATCCTGATTAGAGCAGCCCTCCCGCACAGGCGCCTTTCACTATAAAACCGCTTTATTGCCATCATAGCACCATTTTTAGCACTCAGTCCAAACTATCTTGTTTAACTATTTGTTTCTGAATTTATTGTCTAACTTCTCCAAAGAAAGATAAACTCCTCGAGAGCAGGCAACTTGTCCTCCTTTCTCACCACTGAGTCCCCAGCAGCTGTGAGAGTACACGACCAATGGTACTCATGCAATAGTTATTTGCCGAATGAAGGAAGGAATGAATGAAGTAAGGGTACAATGCCACGCACTCTGAAATAGTTATAACAGCTTACTGGGTCAGTTTCCCCTGCTGGAGAGACAGAAAGAAAACAGGTAGAAATTGCTGAAATGCATGCTATGGTGAAAGAAAATAGAATTTTTAAAACTCCCAAATCACTATGCCAAAGGGAATGTTAAACTGGGGACGGAGTCACACAACGCTGCCCTTGTTTCTTTCCTTCCCCAAAAGAGAGCTGTAATTTCACAACCCTGTGTCAGAACCTCACCCATAAGCCCGGTTCCCACAACTAGGGAAGGCCACATATCTCCCCAGATGGCCTTCCTTACAAATTACTCACAAGGAAATTCCTTATGGTCCCTAAATCTTTCGGGATATATATTCTATCTATAAACTATCCCTAAAACCAAGTTCTGTTGAATCTCACCCTGAAATTGTCCATTACCGGCTTATCTTCACAGGTACAGCACAAGGATGAGAAGAGAAATCATCCTTTTGCCTACCCTGAGACAGATGCATAATTGACTTTTTCCTCTACTCTCCCTTTCACATGTAAAGTGCAGATTTACTGAGGCTAATCAGAGCCTCACAAGAATGTAGGGATTTGCCTCACTGCTTCCCTTCTCTTCCCTCTCTTTTATTCCCTTCTGCTTGCTCTTTGATCTTTAAATCCTGAAGCTCCTGAAACCCTATTCTGAAAAGCACAAGTCACAGATGCTCCTGGGGCCTGTGTTTTTCCCTCAGACTTTGATTACAGTAATCTCTATCCATCGAGACATCAGTCTCAGTCACTTTCTGGTTAAGACTACCAAATGGTGACTCTTCACCAGTGGGAAGTAGAGCCATCAAGAGAAAAGGAGGTAAAGAAACTTTTTAAAATGTTCACTCTACTAACAGTCAAGCTGGTTTTCAAATCTGAGGCTTTGAAATGCATGGTCTTTTCGTTGTACAGCACTGACTGTAAGTGGCAGGTTTCTTTCACTTAAGGCATTGTCTAATAGCATAGTGATTTATATTATTCCACAATTACGTAAAATGTCATCAACTCTCAATGGATCATTCATGGTGTTTGAGAGCCACATTTTTTAAAATACATATTGCACTTTTCTTCCTGTGAAATTATTTCAAGTGATTTGCCAAACCATGGGTCAGTGGTATGCTTATACCCTGATGAAATAAGGCTGTATCTGTAGTAAATTTCCCATATTCTGGACCACAAAGACATGTGAGGAGAAGATGGGTACAAAAAAATGCATTTGGTTGGAAATAAGGAACTAATTCTGGGAAACAAATTGAATTGCCTGATTGGAAGCTATCCCAGATTTTTAAAAGTTACTTGTCTTGTTTTTCTAAGACCAGCCGAGCGGGCGCAAAAGAACCAGCGGGTAGGCAAGTGTAACAGCAAAACTGCACAGTTTATTTTGGTAACCTAAGGTGTGCGGGAGAAGTCTGTCGGCCTCCGGCAAAGGAGGCCGGCAGAGTCCCCCCGCGGTGGGGCTCTCGGACGGACTTCCCACAGTCCCGACATCCCGACAGGACTGGGGCTGTAAGAGGGCCGCCGGCCTGTGAGAAGGCCGCCGGGGCTGTGAGAAGGCCGCCGGGGCTGTGAGAAGGCCGCCGGGGCTCAATGGCGGAGAGCAGCTTTTCTAGGAGTGGGAGGGCAATAGGTGGGGCATGGGCGTGTCAGGGGCGTTCCGCAGGTGCGACCAGGTAAATCTTGGTCTCTTCAGATTGACGTCACCTGGCACATGCCCAGTTGGTCTGCACCCTCCCTGGGCGCCGGCTGCATTTTCGCGCGCGCGGGAAGAGTTGGTGGTGAAGAAGAACCCAGAAGTGCACCATCTTGCCTCGGTTCGTCCAAACATTACTCTTTAAAATAAAAGGATGCTCTAATAAATTAGATGGCTACATATAAACCATGGATGATTTCACCTCTCATCTCAGGAAGGACAGCCACTGTTGTGTAAGAGGTAAATACTCTCCCTTCAACTGTTAAGTTCTCAATTCAGAATCACAGCCAAGCAAGTAGTGTCAAAGTCTACAAATGAATCCAAGTACTCACCGGGCAAGAATTGTCTTTATGTGTTCTATTGTTCGTAGTATCAGCTCTAATCAGTTCTATTATGCCAAGTATTTTGCCAAGTGCATCTGATATTATCTCATTTTGTTCTCATGGCAACCCTATTCGCCTATTTATTCTACTATGAAACTGAGTCTCAGAGAAGTGAATTGACTTGCCCAAGGTCACATGGTTAATAAAAATCAAATTTTAGAAACCAAACTTTAAGTGGTTCCATTATACTCCCTACCTTTGAGGAGCACTGTAGTATATAAGGCCATGTTCTCACAGTTGAGGAATGTGCTGACTCTTTTAAATGGAAAAAAAAATCTTACAGCTGGTTCATTTTTCTGGTAATGTTGCTTATTATAGGCAAAAGCATAAATCTAGTGTATGTTTCTTATACTTACAGCTCATATGAACTTGGGGACTGAAGTGGCCATTCAAATATTCAACAAGTGCTGATAGTGTTTTAGGATATTGAAATGAATTTAAACATTTTAAAAATGTTTAGAGAACTTGCAGACCTCAAAAGTATGTCCCTGGACACCTCAAGAACCTGCAGATTCCAATTTGGGTAACATCTTCAGCTGATCTGTTTGAATTGAAATGACAACATTACCGATTCATTAACTGTGTAAATTGGGTACCAGTTACTTAATTCTCTGTTTCTTCATCTATAAAATGGGAATAAAAAGAATGCTGCTCTCCTAGAGTTGTGAGGATTGAATGACAATGTATGTAAATTGCTCAACCCATAAAGTTTAAGTGAAAAGCTCTATGAATATTTTCTGCATTATTCATATGCTTATTAGGTGATTATGGTATGCTGAGTGAGGAAAGCAGAGATGCAGGCAACTAATATTACCCAGGGAAAAGTACTTTGTATCTTTATACACAAAGTGCTCTTTGAACATAGACAAGACCTTGATCATAACAAATTTAAGTAGCTGGTAAGTGGCAAAGCTGGGATTCAAACCTGGGTAGTCTGTCTCCATATGTTGTGCTTTTGAGTTCTAGAAAGAGATTTAAAAGTTAAGTAGAAGAGAGGAATATCATCAGCAGAGCTGGTCCATCTGACTAAAACCCACACACTTAGGCACTGTGCTGTGTTGTCTCCTCTAGCTAATGCCCCAGAAGCCTCAACTGTAAAAGCCCCATTCAGTCTTGGGGCATCTTTTCCTGGCGAGTGCTGCTGTTGTTCTGGGGTTCCTCCCACTTCATACATCACACATTTTCAAAGGAAAATAGTACTCCTGTGTTCGTGCTGATGCAAATCACTTCGTCCCAGCATGAGCAAGCAAAAGGATCTAAACTGGTCTTCCTCTGCCCCTCGGAAGAGATGATTAGTTCCAGCACAAAGTTACAAAATGGAATGAGTTGTCAGCATTTAAATATCAGCAGATTTTATATAACGATCCAGGTTTCACCATCTCCTGAAAAATCAGAGTATCTAGTAACCTTGAGCCTCATACTCACATGACAACAACTGAATGGAGCTGAGCAGCAAAATGAGCATGTGAGCTACATGTTGCCATATCCTCTTTCTTAAAAATCTTCTCTGGCCTGGTTCACATAGGCATGAAGCATGAGACTCATGGAAAGCACTCCATGGATGTCAGTTGCTATTATTTAGGCTTTTGTTTCTGTTGTTGTCTGGCTCATATCCCCCGTGTTTTTTCAGAGCCTGAAACTCAGGAAGTGTGGTAGTTTGCAAAAATAAAAATCCCCACTAATTTCCCCTCTGCTTGCATGCACGTTCCTTTGCAATATGATTTTGCTGCTCCCCCAAACAAGATGGGGGTCCATCTCTCCATCCTGTGAACCTGGGTTTGCCCATGTAACTTACTTTGGCTAACGGGTTATTGGCAAATATGTGGTAAGCAAGTGCTTGGGTGTTGGGACCTGTTGCCCTGTCTTGCTGGTGGAAACTCTTGGCCACCACATGATAAACCCAAAGTAGCCTATTGGGGGGATGAGAGACCATGTGGAGGGAGGACCCAGCTATGTGAGCAAGGCCATCTGAGACCGATGGACCAGAGGAATTAATCAGCCACCCCTGGAATCAGGACAAGTAAGAAGTCATTATTGTTCTAAGCCACTAACTTATAAGTTGACTTTTACACAATAATAGCTAACTGACATGGAGGCAAAGGTTTATTAGTGCCTCTACACATCAGATCCTGCAGCACAAGTGGTGTTTGCTAGACAGTCTTTAAATTAGGCATTCTCTCCTTACAAATAAGGCCTAAAACAGGTTGACACTTCTGTTTCAGTTTTTATTCCACTCTTATTGAATGAAAAACGGACAGAAGTAAAAATCAATAGTAAGAGAATTTTTAAGGTGTTTTTACAAGTGGAGAATGAACATTTAGGTAAATATACAGAAAGCCAAGTTAAATACTGTGTACAGAAATGGTACACAGCCATGCACTGCATAATGACAGTTTAGTCAATGACAAAAATATGTAACCCATATACAAGAGTGTTCCCATGAGATTATGATACTGTATTTTTGCTGCTCCTTTTCTATGTTTAGGTATGTTTAGCCACACAAATCCTTACCATCGTGTTACAATTGCCCACAGTATTCAATACAGTAACAGGCTGTTTAACGAGCTTGTCCAACCCGTGGCCCACGGGCCGCATGCAGCCCAGAACAGTTTTGAATGTAGCCCAACACAAATTCACAAAGTTTCTTAAAACATTATGAGGGTTTTTGTGTGTGTGTGTGTGATTTTTAAAAGCTCTTTGTCTCTTGTTAGTGTATTTTATGTGTGGCCCAAGACAATTCTTCTTTTTCCAGTGCGACCCAGGTAAGTCAAATGGTTGGATACCCCTGCTATAGGTTTGAAGCCCAGAAGCAATAGGCAATTTCAGATAGCCTCGGTGTGTAGTAAACTATGCCATTAGCTAGGTTTGTGTAAGCACATTCTAGGATATTCATACAGTGTTGAAATCTCCTAAAGACACATTTCTTAAAACATATCCCTGCTGTTAGGTGACACATGACTGTAAACTTTCTCTAAATATGCAGAAAACATTAAGGTAAATACACAGAAACTTCTTACAGAAGTAATAGACTAGATGAAAAACGCACATAATCATGTTCCTTCATAATTTTCCCAATTATGAAGACTTCATGTGCATATATTTTTCACGAAGTTATCACGATGGCAATAAATGCAACGATGAGAAGAAGAGTTTCTCTATTGAACTCTTACACACCCAGCACTTTTCTAAGGACTCTTACATAGACTTTGTTTCTTTAATCCTCAAAACAACCCTATAAGGAAGGTTTTATTATTGTGCCCATTTTACAGAGGGGGAAAATGAGCCTCAGAGAGATGGGGTAACTTCAGAGTTCCCGAGCTGGGACCTAACCTGCAGTTTTGTTAAAAGCCCGTGTTGTTAACATCTGCATTTTACCGTTTCCTTGTGATAGCAGTCATAGGGTCATAGTAATTAAAGGGTTTAAAGCCTCTAAAGGATGACCTGAATTAGAACAGAAGGATTTTCTCATTTCTTTCATCTGTTACGAGCTCCCTTTGCAGAGCAGAGACACTTTGACTCATATCCACCAGGGGGCAGTCTAAGTCAGAGTTTGATTCTGAAATCAACAGTCTTCTGAGCATTACTTGGCCGCACCTTCACGGCTTCATTTCTACCGTTATTTTGTTTTATCTTGTTTTTCATTTTTAAATACCTTGAGATTCCCCAGCTTTTCAGGACACTATTCTTTTTCAATCAGCAACGTGAGCCGTGAAAACATTGCTGGATAAAATGCCAGGATGCTTGTTTACTTTGTCGTCCTGCATCAGTGAGTGACTCACCGACCTTGGGAAATCACTCCGCTTGTGGGATCAGAATGATTTTGACAATGAAATGAAGAGGCTGGGCAACTTTTACGGGTTACGTCGACTCTCACATTCTACCACTTCTAATGTAGAAGGCGGCACGAGTCTTAACACGGTACGAACAAGGGGGGGGTGCAAGAAATGTCACATTTGTTGTTCATAAATCAAACTATGACTAAGCCCGCATCCTGCCAGATTGATGAGAATTATAATCTGTCATTATGGAAGCTCCGACCCCCCCAACTCTCCCCACCCCGATTACAAAGGTGCCAAAGAGTCCAGGAGGTGCCTGTTCTGGGAGCCTCTGTCCACACTCGGTACCGAGGGATGTCCATTGTCCAAGCCTGTCTGCTCTCCTGAGATCAAGCACCTGCTGCTGTGTTTCTTGCCTGAAGGATCCTTGCCTGTATTGGGAGTCTAGGCTCCTGTTTCTCCAGGTATGTCTCCGAGTCAGGAAGCCTTTGATCAGCAGCAGCAAAGACGTGTTAGAGATGAAAGCCTTTCTTTGGCTGTAGTAGCCCCAGCTAGTTGGGAGGTTGAGATGGGAGAATCACTTGAACCAGGAGGCAGAAGTTACAGTGAGCCAAGATCATGCCACTGCACTCCAGCCTTGGTGACAGAGCAAGACTCTGTCTCAAAAATAAAATAAAATAAAATAATAACCCAGTTTGGGGTATGTCTTTATTAGCAGCATGAGAACAGATTAATATGGTAAAAGCCCAAATTTTCACTCAAAGGAGAAAGAAGAAAGAAGAGAGAATGGGAAGGAAGGGAATAGAGGAGAGCTGTCCTCAGCGACCTCTTCTTTACCTTTGCAAAAATTCCTAGGAAAAGGAAATACAAAGGGCCTGGCTCTCTTCATGGAATGGGGAGAGAAACCATGAAACAAAACATATTAATGTTTAAATAAATAGTGCCCGGCCACTTCATAGGTCAAGAGCCTTGAGACTAAAACAGACAGTGTCTTGAACTATACTTAACTTGCACAGTCTTATAACTAAGATGCCACTCACTGCCTATTGGATGGTTGATTTTCTTTTTCAATCTGAAAGAGAAGACGAATAATGGACAGGATTAGTTTTTGAAACAAAATGACCAGTATTGAAGCTGAAAGTGAAGCATAGTTGTGAATCCTGGCACCACAGCTTTCTGGCTGTGAGACCTTGGAGGATACTGACTCCTCCTTCTTCAATGTGGAGGTATACAAAATCTGAATCTAGTTTAAAGGAATCTGCTGATTGCTTGAAATTGACTCAGTATCCTTATTCCTTCCCACCCGCAGGTGAGGCTGCAGACAGTTTCATGGAGTGCTACAGCCAGGCTGAAGAGAGCCTTGGCAATTCTTTTCTCCTTTGTTGTGATCCTTTCTGCTCTGTCCCTCTGTCCACATATCCAGACCTCCTGACCTATGCTTGGTCGTGGGGGATTGATGCTTTTCTGGCCCTCTGCTTTATCTCTGAGTACAGCCATTTGAATCCCATGTGTTACTCACTCTGTAATCTGAGATCTTGCTCCAGATTAAAAAACCATAACCCATATTCGAAGCCCCAAGGCTCCCAAAATTGTCAATTAAACATAACAAATGTGGACTGTACCAAGGCAGCTATACTAACGTATATTCCTATTAGCAGTGCATGGTGGGTACGTGAAGGACTTGATCTTGTCCTTGAAAATATATGGTACCCACAGACTTCTAGTCTTTGACATTCTGCTGTGTTTCAGCGTGTGTGTTTTATCATTGTGGTAAAAAAAAAAAAAGGCATTATATGAGATGTGTACCCTTTTAACCCTC
>NW_022321034.1:0-1256 GCF_002776525.5 Piliocolobus tephrosceles | reverse complement strand
GACAATCTCGCTGTATGGCCCTTATTGGTCTAATTTCTCGTTAGACCTAAATCTTTATCTCTGGGGACACTAAATGAGAGAATCCCCAGAGACAAAGCACAAAGTGAGAGTAGGAAGCCTGGGTCCCCTACAGGGAATTGTTTTGGGGACCAAAGGAGGGTGGAGTGGGGCTGGCTGCCCAGAGGCCCAGGAGCTCTCAGCAGGCGAGGGATCTAGGTGGACGCATCCGCAGCAGGAGTTTTTATAAACAAACAATACCCGACCTACGAAGCTTGGATTTAAAATGTTTCCACTTGATGGATGGCTGGGGTATTAAATGCATTTTCCACTTCATGATGTTGACTTATGTTGGGTTTTTGGGGACATAGCCTCATTAAAAGAAAAAAAGCATCTGTAGGTGTTGGTTTTGGTGTTTGGTTGTGAGTAAGGAAATAGGAAACTGTTGCCTTCCATAGTGGAGATGGAGTAGTCAAAATGTGAGGCCCATGGGTGAGGATGAAGACACTCTCAAAGCACAGGCCCATGCAACAGGGATTTACACACCACAAATCTCCAAACTGATGATGTTCAGTCATAGCAGCAGCCATCCCTTTGGTTAGCGTGGTTGCTATTCTTCCTAGTTTGCCCTTTCCCAGGGACAGTCAAAAACAAAAGAGAAGCATAATCATCATCATCACAGTTATTATTAGTAACTCTATTGAGGCCATCCCTGTGGCTCACACCTGTAATCCCAGTACTTTGGGAGGCCAAGGCAGGCTGGTCACTTGAGGTCAGGAGTTCGAGACCAGCCTGGCCAACATGGTGAAAACCCATCTCTACTAAAAATACAAAAACAAATTAGCCAGGCGTGGTGGCACACACCTGTAATCCCAGCTACTTGGGAGGCTGAGGCAGGAGAATCACTTGATTCTTGGAGGCAGAGGTTGCAGTGAACCAAGAACGTGCCATTGTACACCATCTCAAAAAATGAAGAAGAAAAAAAGCTATTGAAGCCAAAATTGACAAATGGGATCTAATTAAACTAAAGAGCTTCTGCACAGCAAAAGAAACTACCATCAGAGTGAACAGGCAACATACGGAATGGGAGAGAACTTTTACAATCTACTCATCTGACAAAGGGCTGATATCTAGAACTTACAAAGAACTCAAACAAATTTACAAGAAAAAAACAAACAACCCCATCAAAAAGTGGGCAAAGGATATCAACAGACATTTCTCAAAAGAAGACATTCATACAGCCAACAGACACATGAAAA
>NW_022321033.1:0-3745 GCF_002776525.5 Piliocolobus tephrosceles | reverse complement strand
ACACATGCACACGTATGTTTATTGCGGCACTATTCACAATAGCAAAGACTTGGAATCAACCCAAATGTCCATCTGTGACAGACTGGATTAAGCAAATGTGGCACGTATACACCATGGAATACTATGCAGCCATAAAAAAGGATGAGTTTGCATCCTTTGTAGGGACACGGATGCAGCTGGAAACCATCATTCTTAGCAAACTATCAGAAGAACAGAAAACCAAACACTGCATGTTCTCACTCATAGGTGGGAACTGAACAATGAGATCACTTGGACTCAGGAAGGGGAACATCACACACCAGGGCCTATCACGGGGACAGGGGAGGGATTGCATTCGGAGTTATACCTGATATAAATGACGAATTGATGGGTGCTGACGAGTTGATGGGTGCAGCACACCAACATGGCACAAGTATACATATGTAACAAACCTGCACGTTATGCACATGTACCCTAGAACTTAAAGTATAATAATAAAATAAAATTTAAAAAAAATTTTTTTTAAAAAGCACTGGCTCTTGTCACCACTCTAAATTTGTCTGCCCATCATCTGAATTTGAGACCACCATCACCACTCCTCCCTTTCTCCAGTGCTTTTTAGGTCTACTACCTTGGTTGCCATGTCCCAGTGGGCACTTTTCTTCTGGTGACAGCCTGGCCCCAGTGCCTCCTCCTCCAGGCAGCCTCCCCTCCACTGTCCAGTAGGTACCCTGCTGTCTGTACACAGCTTGTACACATCCTTCCTTTAGCACCTTAGTGCAACTATAAAAAAACCAGAAACTGGGTAATTTATAAACAGCAGAAATGTATTTCTCATGATTCTGGAGGCTGGGAAGTCCAAGATCAAGGCCAGCAGATCTGGTGTTCAGTGAGGGCTCATTATTTATAGATGACACCTTCTATGTTCTCATGTGGTGGAAAAGACAAACTCCTTTGGGTTGCTTTCACAAAGGCACTAATCCCATTCCTGAGGGCTCCACCCTCATGTGCTAATCACCTCCTAAAAGATCCCACCTCTTAAAAAATAGCCAGCTTGGAACTTGGAGTCCTGGGTCTGTGTCCCAACTCCCCTGCTTGCCAGCTGTGTGGCACTAGGAAAGTCCTCTAACCTTTCTGAGGCTCAATTTCTTCAGAGGTATAATAGATACAATAGAATGTGGATTCCACATTATTTGTAAATCATAAAGTACCACATAACTAAGGTTTCACTACTAAACAATGAAGCCCTCAGGCCTCAGTTGGAGTTTTTATGACACAGTAGAACCTCCCAGGAAGATCTGGAGCTCTTTTTCTATAAAATCTATGTTCTCTTGGGGGGGAACCTGGGCCAGCAGCATAAATTTGCATTTAGGTTCAGTCTACCACCTAGTAAGAAACATTTTGTTTAATTGAGTTCTGTTTTTTGTAATGTGCCTTCCCAGTCAGCACAGAAACAAAAACAGGAAGCTACTTGACATCACTGGGAATGCCAGCTCTCTTCTCAGCCGGGCCGGGCCTTTCTCTGAGTGATTGTTCTTTTTTTCTTTCTTTTTTTTTTTTTTTTTTTTGAGATGGAGTCTTGCTCTGTCACCCAGGCTGGAGTGCAATGGGGCCATCTGGGCTCACTGCAACCTCCGCCTCCTGGGTTCAACCAATTCTGCCTCAGTCTCCCAAGTAGCTGGGACTACAGGCATGTGCCACTATGCCCAGCTTGTAGTTTTAGTCGAGACAGGGTTTCACCATGTTAGCCAGACTGGTCTCAAACTCCTGACTTCAGGTGTTCCACCCGCCTTGGCCTCCCAAAGTGCTGGGATTACAGGCATGAGCCACTGCACCTGGCTGTGATTGTTCTTTTGGAGAAATGAACTGTATTCCGTTTGCCTCTAGAGCAAGCTTGAACAACCTGTTGCCTATAGGCCACACATGGCCCAGGATGGCTTTGAATGCAGCCCAACACAAATTCGTAAATTTTCTTAAAACACTATGAGATTTCTTTTTTCTTTTTTTTTTTTTTTTTTTTTTGCAATTGTTTTTTCAGTTCGTCAGCTATCATTAGTGTTTGTGTAGGTGTGTGTGGCCCAAGACAATTCTTCTTCTTCCAGTGTGGCCCAGGGCAACCAACGGATTGGACACCCCTGCGTCTAGAGCCAAAAACCTGGTAGGGAAAGGGGTGGTTAGAGGCTCGGATGCCACTGTACTTCCCTCCCCTCTGGTGGCAAGAACTTCCCCCAGGAATGGTTCTGAAGGCAGAGGGGCTTTTGCAGCTAGAGGCCAGGAATGCTGGGAAGGACAGACCAGAGCCAGCTCCACTCAGGCTGAGAGAGGCTAGGGGAAGAGTCAAGCTCTGCCTCCCAGGGCAGGCCGGGTGACAGGCCACGGGCCTGAGGAGAGAAGCCTTTAGCCCAAGGTTACTGAGGGGCCGCAGAGGACAACTCATCCACTCGCCTCTATTATCCTGCTGGGAAACTCAGGCCCAAAGAGGTCATGACCCCTGTCCCAGGCCAACCACATGGGTGGTAGGTGGCAGGGTCCCCATCCTGCTCCCCTGCCCTAATGAACACCCAGACCAGATAGGACAAGCGTGGAGAGGGGCTGCAGGCCCATGAGGAGGCGTTGGTGGGGGAGGGGAGTTTGGGATGAGAAAGACTGTATTAGGGTCCCCCAGAGAAACAGAGCTATAGTAGAATACCTATCTATCTAGATACATACACACACACATATACACAAATATATACATATATACACACACACATATATATACACATATATACACACATGCATATACGTACACATACATGCATATATACACACATATATATACACACGTGAACTCATATATACACACATAGACATATATACATGCACACGTATAAATATATACATATACACACATACATACACACATACATACAGAGAGAGGCTTAATAAGGAACTGGTTCACACAGTTACAGAGGTTGAGAGGTTTCATGATCTGCTGGTCAGAGACCCAGGAAAGCCAGTCGTGTGGTTCCTCCTCAGCCCGAAGGCCCGAGAACCACAGGAGCTGAAGGTGTCGATCTTAGTCTGAGCACTGGAGAAGGTGATATGAGTTATCTCAGCTCAATGAACTGTTGAACTCAATGAACTCAATGAACTGCTCCACCTTTTTGTTGGATTCAGGCCTCCGTAGAGGAGCTGATGTCTGCCCACACTTGGGATTGACAGAGTCTCACTCTGTCGCACAGGCTGGAGTACAGTGGCACAATCTCAGCTCACCGTAACCTCCACCTCCCCAGTTCAAGAAATTCTCCGATTCTGCTGCCTCAGCCTCCTGAGTAGCTGACTTTACAGGTGTGCACCACCATGTCTGGCTCATTTTTGTATTTTTAGTAGAAATGGGGTTTCACCATGTGGGCCAGGATGGTCTTAAACTCCTGACCTCAGGTGATCCATCCACCTCAGCCTCCCAAAGTGCTGGGATTACAGGCATGAGCCACTGTGCCCAGCAGTGGCACCACTTTACAGAGTGCGAATCCCATGAAGAAACAGCCTCAAAGAATCACCCAGAGATAATGTTGAATCTGGGCACCGAGTGGCTGGTTAAGACAACACAGAGAATTAACCCTGCTGCAGATACAAACGCTCCCCAGGGGCAGACGGGTGGGCTGCCTAGCGTCCCTTGTGTCATTAGACCAGCCGTTCTCAACCCTGATCTGAGGGCCCAGGACGAAGATGCCCTTGGTCTAACGAGAAATTAGACCAATAAGGGCCATACAGCGAGATTGTC
>NW_022321032.1:0-2926 GCF_002776525.5 Piliocolobus tephrosceles | reverse complement strand
ACAAATTTTAATTTTCTTTTTATTTTCATTCAGTTGAAAATACTTTTGATTTCCCTTTTGATGTCTGCTTTCACCAATGGATTATTTAGAAGCATGTTAATTCTTCATCACTGAATTTGAGCAATTTTATTGTGATGTGCCTTAGAGTTGTCATCATAATTCTTGTGCTTGAAATTTGTTATAATTTTAAAAGATCAAGTCTGGACATATTTTGGCTGTTATTTCGTTAAATACCTTTTGGTTCTCTCCTCCTTCCCCTCTCTTTTTGGGACTGCTATTACATAAATGTTAGGCAGCTTCAAATTGTTCCACAGCTCCGCTCACTGATGCCCTATTGATTTTTAAAGAATTCTTTGTTCTCTCTGTTTCATTTGGATAGTTTCATCTACTGGATATTTTTCACTAACCCTTTCTTCTGCAATTTCTAATTTGTTATTAGTCTCCCATTTGGTGTATTTTTTTTTTCACATGATGGGATTTATGTTTTCAGAAGTTCGATTTTGTCTTTTAACATATCTTTTAAATGTCTCTACTAAATTTTTTAAATATAGGAAATAAAATTGTAGTAACTGTTTTGATCTTCCTGTTTGCTAATTCTAATATTTGCCAGTTCTAAGTCTGTTTTGATTGATTTGTCTTCTTATTATGTGTACATTTTTTCTGCCTCTTTGCATGGGTGGTAAACTTTGATTGGATTCTAACATTGTGACATTATGGCATTTTACCTTATTGGGTGCTGGATATTTTTGTATTTCTGTAAATTTTGTGTTTTGTTCTAGGAGGCAGCTAAATTACTTAAAAACACTTTGATCCGGTGAGGTCTTTATTTTTATTATTTTTTTTGAAACGGAGTCTCACCCTTGTTGCCCAGGCTGGAGTGCAATGGCATTATATCAGCTCACTGCAACCTCTGCCTCCTGGGTTCAAATGATTCTCCAGTGTCAGCCTCCCAAGTAGCTGGGATTACAGGCTCCCACTACCATCCCTGGCTAATTTTTGTATTTTTAGTAGAGACAGGGTTTCACCATATTGGTCAGGCTGGTCTCGAACTCCTGACCTCGGGTGATCCACCCGCCTCGGACTCCCAAAGTACTGAGATTACAGGCGTGAACCAGTGCACCTGGCCTCAGCTTTAAGAATTTGTAAGGATTTTGTTTGCTGGTAAATCATCGACTCTTCTGAAAGTATCTGTTTTGGTCTATTATTTCATTTCCGGTTCGAAAAGGTATACACACACACACACACACACACACACACACAGGCATGCATAAATACACTTTTTCTCTCTATATCTCTTATAACTAAAGTTTATCTTTAGCTTAATATATTGGTATATTTCATGTAATATAAATCACACCAAAAAAAGTGTTTAATTGGCTCAGAAATAAAAAACATACAAAGAAACGTATTGGATACAATTTTATAACTAGTGACTCAGAATTCAGAAACCATGGCTTCTAATTATACTCTGCATAATCTTTATTGTAACTATCATAATGTCCCAGTAGTTACAGAAGGGAGAAAACAATATAAAATATATCTCTTGAGAACGTTAGTCTTCAAATGATTTAGGGTTTCAATTCTCTTTTAAAAATAAACTTACCAAAGAAGTAATTCCATTGTGTTACCTAAAATAGTATATTGTTATTATCTGTTACCTCCAATGTTGGATAAAGTAGAATAGGTTACCATGGAAAAGATAACATTTGATTCATTGCACATCAGTGTTAAAACATGATAAACCATTTAGTTTTTGTAATTAAATTAAGCTCACACATTGTCTGAATAAGACATTTTAAAACTCACTATATGCTACTTGGTCAAAGCACAGTTACAAGCACATAAGAAGCATTAGTTTTTTTCCGATTTAGTGATCTTAGAGATTTTCTTTTCTTTTCTTTTTTTGAGACGGAGTTTCACTCTTGTTGCCCAGGCTGGAGTGTAATGGTACAGTCTCGGCTCACTGCAACCTCCGCCTCCCGGATTCAAGCAATTCTCCTGCCTCAGCCCCTCAAGTGGCTGGGATTACAGGCACCCGCCACCACACCCAGCTAGTTTTTGTATTTTTAGTAGTGATGGGGTTTCACCAAGTTGGCCAGGCTGGTCTCGAACTCCTGACCTCAGGTGATCCTCCTACCTTGGCCTCCCAAAGTGCTGGGATTACAGGTGTGAGCCACTGTGCCCAGCCTGATATTTTCTTTCTCCATTTTTAAATACTAAGGGTAATTATTTAGAAAACATTGATTTAATAAGACATTTAAAACCTTTCATAGGCCTGTCACAGTGGCTCACGGGTTCAAGTGATTCTCCTGCCTCAACCTCTCAAGTAGCTGGGATTAGAGGTGTGTGCCACCACACCCGGCTAACTTTTGTATTTTTAGTAGAGAGAGGTTTCACCATGTCGGCCAGGCTGGTCTTTAACTTCTGACCTCAGTTGATCCGCCCACCTCTGCCTCCCAAAGTGCTGGGATTATAGGCTTGACTCACTGCGCCCAGCACATCACTGTTAAGTCAACAACAAAGAGCATCCTTCTTTAGATTTTCTTCATGGATTTTACATTTCCCACTAAGCTTCCATAAGAAAACTGATACTAATGATGCCCACCTAATACAGAATGGCCTCTCATATCTCTGAGGCAGCAACAGTGGGCCACATGTTTTCTTATAAACGCAAGGAATTTAGGCATTTCACTGACCAATTTTTGAGAGTTTAATTACATAATAATTGAAAATTTCCAATACTGTCAATACAAAACCAGTATTCATTGAATATAAATACGTCTGTCTAAACATCAAAGTCTTGCTTCTTTATTTATTTACTTTTATTTATTTATTTATTTTTTTTTGAATTTTGAGTTTTATTTTTCTTCATAAAGTTTACTGTCAACTAATTATCAGTTTTCTTTTTTTTTTTAATTTTTTTTTT
>NW_022321031.1:0-1256 GCF_002776525.5 Piliocolobus tephrosceles | reverse complement strand
TTTTCATGTGTCTGTTGGCTGTATGAATGTCTTCTTTTGAGAAATGTCTGTTGATATCCTTTGCCCACTTTTTGATGGGGTTGTTTGTTTTTTTCTTGTAAATTTGTTTGAGTTCTTTGTAAGTTCTAGATATCAGCCCTTTGTCAGATGAGTAGATTGTAAAAGTTCTCTCCCATTCCGTATGTTGCCTGTTCACTCTGATGGTAGTTTCTTTTGCTGTGCAGAAGCTCTTTAGTTTAATTAGATCCCATTTGTCAATTTTGGCTTCAATAGCTTTTTTTCTTCTTCATTTTTTGAGATGGTGTACAATGGCACGTTCTTGGTTCACTGCAACCTCTGCCTCCAAGAATCAAGTGATTCTCCTGCCTCAGCCTCCCAAGTAGCTGGGATTACAGGTGTGTGCCACCACGCCTGGCTAATTTGTTTTTGTATTTTTAGTAGAGATGGGTTTTCACCATGTTGGCCAGGCTGGTCTCGAACTCCTGACCTCAAGTGACCAGCCTGCCTTGGCCTCCCAAAGTACTGGGATTACAGGTGTGAGCCACAGGGATGGCCTCAATAGAGTTACTAATAATAACTGTGATGATGATGATTATGCTTCTCTTTTGTTTTTGACTGTCCCTGGGAAAGGGCAAACTAGGAAGAATAGCAACCACGCTAACCAAAGGGATGGCTGCTGCTATGACTGAACATCATCAGTTTGGAGATTTGTGGTGTGTAAATCCCTGTTGCATGGGCCTGTGCTTTGAGAGTGTCTTCATCCTCACCCATGGGCCTCACATTTTGACTACTCCATCTCCACTATGGAAGGCAACAGTTTCCTATTTCCTTACTCACAACCAAACACCAAAACCAACACCTACAGATGCTTTTTTTCTTTTAATGAGGCTATGTCCCCAAAAACCCAACATAAGTCAACATCATGAAGTGGAAAATGCATTTAATACCCCAGCCATCCATCAAGTGGAAACATTTTAAATCCAAGCTTCGTAGGTCGGGTATTGTTTGTTTATAAAAACTCCTGCTGCGGATGCGTCCACCTAGATCCCTCGCCTGCTGAGAGCTCCTGGGCCTCTGGGCAGCCAGCCCCACTCCACCCTCCTTTGGTCCCCAAAACAATTCCCTGTAGGGGACCCAGGCTTCCTACTCTCACTTTGTGCTTTGTCTCTGGGGATTCTCTCATTTAGTGTCCCCAGAGATAAAGATTTAGGTCTAACGAGAAATTAGACCAATAAGGGCCATACAGCGAGATTGTC
>NW_022321030.1:0-3745 GCF_002776525.5 Piliocolobus tephrosceles | reverse complement strand
GACAATCTCGCTGTATGGCCCTTATTGGTCTAATTTCTCGTTAGACCAAGGGCATCTTCGTCCTGGGCCCTCAGATCAGGGTTGAGAACGGCTGGTCTAATGACACAAGGGACGCTAGGCAGCCCACCCGTCTGCCCCTGGGGAGCGTTTGTATCTGCAGCAGGGTTAATTCTCTGTGTTGTCTTAACCAGCCACTCGGTGCCCAGATTCAACATTATCTCTGGGTGATTCTTTGAGGCTGTTTCTTCATGGGATTCGCACTCTGTAAAGTGGTGCCACTGCTGGGCACAGTGGCTCATGCCTGTAATCCCAGCACTTTGGGAGGCTGAGGTGGATGGATCACCTGAGGTCAGGAGTTTAAGACCATCCTGGCCCACATGGTGAAACCCCATTTCTACTAAAAATACAAAAATGAGCCAGACATGGTGGTGCACACCTGTAAAGTCAGCTACTCAGGAGGCTGAGGCAGCAGAATCGGAGAATTTCTTGAACTGGGGAGGTGGAGGTTACGGTGAGCTGAGATTGTGCCACTGTACTCCAGCCTGTGCGACAGAGTGAGACTCTGTCAATCCCAAGTGTGGGCAGACATCAGCTCCTCTACGGAGGCCTGAATCCAACAAAAAGGTGGAGCAGTTCATTGAGTTCATTGAGTTCAACAGTTCATTGAGCTGAGATAACTCATATCACCTTCTCCAGTGCTCAGACTAAGATCGACACCTTCAGCTCCTGTGGTTCTCGGGCCTTCGGGCTGAGGAGGAACCACACGACTGGCTTTCCTGGGTCTCTGACCAGCAGATCATGAAACCTCTCAACCTCTGTAACTGTGTGAACCAGTTCCTTATTAAGCCTCTCTCTGTATGTATGTGTGTATGTATGTGTGTATATGTATATATTTATACGTGTGCATGTATATATGTCTATGTGTGTATATATGAGTTCACGTGTGTATATATATGTGTGTATATATGCATGTATGTGTACGTATATGCATGTGTGTATATATGTGTATATATATGTGTGTGTGTATATATGTATATATTTGTGTATATGTGTGTGTGTATGTATCTAGATAGATAGGTATTCTACTATAGCTCTGTTTCTCTGGGGGACCCTAATACAGTCTTTCTCATCCCAAACTCCCCTCCCCCACCAACGCCTCCTCATGGGCCTGCAGCCCCTCTCCACGCTTGTCCTATCTGGTCTGGGTGTTCATTAGGGCAGGGGAGCAGGATGGGGACCCTGCCACCTACCACCCATGTGGTTGGCCTGGGACAGGGGTCATGACCTCTTTGGGCCTGAGTTTCCCAGCAGGATAATAGAGGCGAGTGGATGAGTTGTCCTCTGCGGCCCCTCAGTAACCTTGGGCTAAAGGCTTCTCTCCTCAGGCCCGTGGCCTGTCACCCGGCCTGCCCTGGGAGGCAGAGCTTGACTCTTCCCCTAGCCTCTCTCAGCCTGAGTGGAGCTGGCTCTGGTCTGTCCTTCCCAGCATTCCTGGCCTCTAGCTGCAAAAGCCCCTCTGCCTTCAGAACCATTCCTGGGGGAAGTTCTTGCCACCAGAGGGGAGGGAAGTACAGTGGCATCCGAGCCTCTAACCACCCCTTTCCCTACCAGGTTTTTGGCTCTAGACGCAGGGGTGTCCAATCCGTTGGTTGCCCTGGGCCACACTGGAAGAAGAAGAATTGTCTTGGGCCACACACACCTACACAAACACTAATGATAGCTGACGAACTGAAAAAACAATTGCAAAAAAAAAAAAAAAAAAAAAAGAAAAAAGAAATCTCATAGTGTTTTAAGAAAATTTACGAATTTGTGTTGGGCTGCATTCAAAGCCATCCTGGGCCATGTGTGGCCTATAGGCAACAGGTTGTTCAAGCTTGCTCTAGAGGCAAACGGAATACAGTTCATTTCTCCAAAAGAACAATCACAGCCAGGTGCAGTGGCTCATGCCTGTAATCCCAGCACTTTGGGAGGCCAAGGCGGGTGGAACACCTGAAGTCAGGAGTTTGAGACCAGTCTGGCTAACATGGTGAAACCCTGTCTCGACTAAAACTACAAGCTGGGCATAGTGGCACATGCCTGTAGTCCCAGCTACTTGGGAGACTGAGGCAGAATTGGTTGAACCCAGGAGGCGGAGGTTGCAGTGAGCCCAGATGGCCCCATTGCACTCCAGCCTGGGTGACAGAGCAAGACTCCATCTCAAAAAAAAAAAAAAAAAAAAGAAAGAAAAAAAGAACAATCACTCAGAGAAAGGCCCGGCCCGGCTGAGAAGAGAGCTGGCATTCCCAGTGATGTCAAGTAGCTTCCTGTTTTTGTTTCTGTGCTGACTGGGAAGGCACATTACAAAAAACAGAACTCAATTAAACAAAATGTTTCTTACTAGGTGGTAGACTGAACCTAAATGCAAATTTATGCTGCTGGCCCAGGTTCCCCCCCAAGAGAACATAGATTTTATAGAAAAAGAGCTCCAGATCTTCCTGGGAGGTTCTACTGTGTCATAAAAACTCCAACTGAGGCCTGAGGGCTTCATTGTTTAGTAGTGAAACCTTAGTTATGTGGTACTTTATGATTTACAAATAATGTGGAATCCACATTCTATTGTATCTATTATACCTCTGAAGAAATTGAGCCTCAGAAAGGTTAGAGGACTTTCCTAGTGCCACACAGCTGGCAAGCAGGGGAGTTGGGACACAGACCCAGGACTCCAAGTTCCAAGCTGGCTATTTTTTAAGAGGTGGGATCTTTTAGGAGGTGATTAGCACATGAGGGTGGAGCCCTCAGGAATGGGATTAGTGCCTTTGTGAAAGCAACCCAAAGGAGTTTGTCTTTTCCACCACATGAGAACATAGAAGGTGTCATCTATAAATAATGAGCCCTCACTGAACACCAGATCTGCTGGCCTTGATCTTGGACTTCCCAGCCTCCAGAATCATGAGAAATACATTTCTGCTGTTTATAAATTACCCAGTTTCTGGTTTTTTTATAGTTGCACTAAGGTGCTAAAGGAAGGATGTGTACAAGCTGTGTACAGACAGCAGGGTACCTACTGGACAGTGGAGGGGAGGCTGCCTGGAGGAGGAGGCACTGGGGCCAGGCTGTCACCAGAAGAAAAGTGCCCACTGGGACATGGCAACCAAGGTAGTAGACCTAAAAAGCACTGGAGAAAGGGAGGAGTGGTGATGGTGGTCTCAAATTCAGATGATGGGCAGACAAATTTAGAGTGGTGACAAGAGCCAGTGCTTTTTAAAAAAAATTTTTTTTAAATTTTATTTTATTATTATACTTTAAGTTCTAGGGTACATGTGCATAACGTGCAGGTTTGTTACATATGTATACTTGTGCCATGTTGGTGTGCTGCACCCATCAACTCGTCAGCACCCATCAATTCGTCATTTATATCAGGTATAACTCCGAATGCAATCCCTCCCCTGTCCCCGTGATAGGCCCTGGTGTGTGATGTTCCCCTTCCTGAGTCCAAGTGATCTCATTGTTCAGTTCCCACCTATGAGTGAGAACATGCAGTGTTTGGTTTTCTGTTCTTCTGATAGTTTGCTAAGAATGATGGTTTCCAGCTGCATCCGTGTCCCTACAAAGGATGCAAACTCATCCTTTTTTATGGCTGCATAGTATTCCATGGTGTATACGTGCCACATTTGCTTAATCCAGTCTGTCACAGATGGACATTTGGGTTGATTCCAAGTCTTTGCTATTGTGAATAGTGCCGCAATAAACATACGTGTGCATGTGT
>NW_022321029.1:0-1751 GCF_002776525.5 Piliocolobus tephrosceles | reverse complement strand
GGTCTAACGAGAAATTAGACCAATAAGGGCCATACAGCGAGATTGTCCCAGGGCCTCAATCACCCCATTGTGTTTATTCTGAGGTTATGACTTTTGTATGTGCTGAAAGTTTCCTCTCAGATCAAAGTGTGGAAACCGTAGGTGATCGCTATTCATGTCTTTCTTGATCAAGTAAATTCAGTGCCCAGAATGTTTTTGAAATGTTACTTGTTCCTGAAATTCCAAAAATCAACCTGATTAAGACCTGACATCTGTCTTCCAGAGAAGAGAGGACTGGGAAGCCCCGGAAAAGATGGTCCCAAGGCCCCAAACTCAGGATGCTGCAGCTAAAAGCAGCCAGGGTGGCCAAAGGCAGGGTGGGTGCAGAGCCAGGGGCGTCATGCTTCTGCTGAACCCAACTAAAGTAACTCTTCCCCTGTGCCTGGGTGGTTCAACAAAGCTGGGATCTGAATGGACGTCTACTTGAGGAAGCCGAGAGCTACTGGCTTAGTTCTGCCGACAAGAAGAGATTCCATCACAAAGCTCCTGCAAGGGACCCCCGGCCCCAGCTGCTGTGTGTCCCTGCCCGTGTCCAATCCTGAGAGGTCAGTGGAGGTGGGGGGCTTGGTTGCTGGGGAGTGATTACCCCAAACTCTGGCTTTCTACCCGGGGTTGCATGCGTGAAAGGAACCCCCTGTGAGTCTGTCCCAAAGTCCTTTGTGGGCTATGGCCAGAGGTCTGCGTGCCAGGCTAGGGCTGGAAGCTGGCAGGATGCAGAGAGAACTTCAAAGCTCCAGGCACCCACCCTTCATGATCTGAAGTGGGGTGGGGGGTGCCCAGGTTCAGGAGCTATACCAGCAGGGCTGCCTGGGAGCTGGAATGTCAGGCCCAGAACACGCTGGGAAGCTGGGTGGACCATCTGCCAAACTCAGAAGATTTTGTCTTTGGAGACAGGGTCTGTCCTCCATCAGCTGGGCTTCTTAGAAACAAAGAAAATCAGCTCTTGGTAACTGAAGCAGAAAAGTGGTTTATCCAAGGGGTATTTGGAAAAATCCTTGGCTGGGCATGGTGGCTTGTGCCTGTAATCCCAGCACTTTAGGAGGCCAAGATGGGCAGATCACCTAGGTCAGGAGTTCAAGACCAGCCTGGTCAACATGGCGAAACCCCATCTCTACTAAAAATACAAAAATTAGCCAGGTGTGGTGGTGCACACCTGTACTCCCAGCTGCTTGGAAGGCTGAGGAGGCAAGATTGCTTGAACCTGGGAGACAGAGATTGCAGTGAACCAGGTTCACGCTACTGCACTCCAGTCTGGACAACAGAGTAAAACCCCCCCTCCAAAAAAACGATCAAACAAAAAAGCCTCCTCTACTTCAGGCTATGGAGTGGACCAGAAGCCTTAGATGCCATACCCAGATGGAACAACTACAACATTGGATCAAATACAAAAACCAGCATTTAAATGCATTGCTTGGGACCATCTTTTCCGGGGCTTCCCAGTCCTCTCTTCTCTGGAAGACAGATGTCAGGTCTTAATTAGGTTGATTTTGGAATTTCAGGAACAAGTAACATTTCAAAAACATTCTGGGCACTGAATTTACTTGATCAAGAAAGACATGAATAGCGATCACCTACGGTTTCCACACTTTGATCTGAGAGGAAACTTTCAGCACATACAAAAGTCATAACCTCAGAATAAACACAATGGGGTGATTGAGGCCCTGGGACAATCTCGCTGTATGGCCCTTATTGGTCTAATTTCTCGTTAGACC
>NW_022321028.1:0-5292 GCF_002776525.5 Piliocolobus tephrosceles | reverse complement strand
GACAATCTCGCTGTATGGCCCTTATTGGTCTAATTTCTCGTTAGACCAAGGGCATCTTCGTCCTGGGCCCTCAGATCAGGGTTGAGAACGGCTGGTCTAATGACACAAGGGACGCTAGGCAGCCCACCCGTCTGCCCCTGGGGAGCGTTTGTATCTGCAGCAGGGTTAATTCTCTGTGTTGTCTTAACCAGCCACTCGGTGCCCAGATTCAACATTATCTCTGGGTGATTCTTTGAGGCTGTTTCTTCATGGGATTCGCACTCTGTAAAGTGGTGCCACTGCTGGGCACAGTGGCTCATGCCTGTAATCCCAGCACTTTGGGAGGCTGAGGTGGATGGATCACCTGAGGTCAGGAGTTTAAGACCATCCTGGCCCACATGGTGAAACCCCATTTCTACTAAAAATACAAAAATGAGCCAGACATGGTGGTGCACACCTGTAAAGTCAGCTACTCAGGAGGCTGAGGCAGCAGAATCGGAGAATTTCTTGAACTGGGGAGGTGGAGGTTACGGTGAGCTGAGATTGTGCCACTGTACTCCAGCCTGTGCGACAGAGTGAGACTCTGTCAATCCCAAGTGTGGGCAGACATCAGCTCCTCTACGGAGGCCTGAATCCAACAAAAAGGTGGAGCAGTTCATTGAGTTCATTGAGTTCAACAGTTCATTGAGCTGAGATAACTCATATCACCTTCTCCAGTGCTCAGACTAAGATCGACACCTTCAGCTCCTGTGGTTCTCGGGCCTTCGGGCTGAGGAGGAACCACACGACTGGCTTTCCTGGGTCTCTGACCAGCAGATCATGAAACCTCTCAACCTCTGTAACTGTGTGAACCAGTTCCTTATTAAGCCTCTCTCTGTATGTATGTGTGTATGTATGTGTGTATATGTATATATTTATACGTGTGCATGTATATATGTCTATGTGTGTATATATGAGTTCACGTGTGTATATATATGTGTGTATATATGCATGTATGTGTACGTATATGCATGTGTGTATATATGTGTATATATATGTGTGTGTGTATATATGTATATATTTGTGTATATGTGTGTGTGTATGTATCTAGATAGATAGGTATTCTACTATAGCTCTGTTTCTCTGGGGGACCCTAATACAGTCTTTCTCATCCCAAACTCCCCTCCCCCACCAACGCCTCCTCATGGGCCTGCAGCCCCTCTCCACGCTTGTCCTATCTGGTCTGGGTGTTCATTAGGGCAGGGGAGCAGGATGGGGACCCTGCCACCTACCACCCATGTGGTTGGCCTGGGACAGGGGTCATGACCTCTTTGGGCCTGAGTTTCCCAGCAGGATAATAGAGGCGAGTGGATGAGTTGTCCTCTGCGGCCCCTCAGTAACCTTGGGCTAAAGGCTTCTCTCCTCAGGCCCGTGGCCTGTCACCCGGCCTGCCCTGGGAGGCAGAGCTTGACTCTTCCCCTAGCCTCTCTCAGCCTGAGTGGAGCTGGCTCTGGTCTGTCCTTCCCAGCATTCCTGGCCTCTAGCTGCAAAAGCCCCTCTGCCTTCAGAACCATTCCTGGGGGAAGTTCTTGCCACCAGAGGGGAGGGAAGTACAGTGGCATCCGAGCCTCTAACCACCCCTTTCCCTACCAGGTTTTTGGCTCTAGACGCAGGGGTGTCCAATCCGTTGGTTGCCCTGGGCCACACTGGAAGAAGAAGAATTGTCTTGGGCCACACACACCTACACAAACACTAATGATAGCTGACGAACTGAAAAAACAATTGCAAAAAAAAAAAAAAAAAAAAAAGAAAAAAGAAATCTCATAGTGTTTTAAGAAAATTTACGAATTTGTGTTGGGCTGCATTCAAAGCCATCCTGGGCCATGTGTGGCCTATAGGCAACAGGTTGTTCAAGCTTGCTCTAGAGGCAAACGGAATACAGTTCATTTCTCCAAAAGAACAATCACAGCCAGGTGCAGTGGCTCATGCCTGTAATCCCAGCACTTTGGGAGGCCAAGGCGGGTGGAACACCTGAAGTCAGGAGTTTGAGACCAGTCTGGCTAACATGGTGAAACCCTGTCTCGACTAAAACTACAAGCTGGGCATAGTGGCACATGCCTGTAGTCCCAGCTACTTGGGAGACTGAGGCAGAATTGGTTGAACCCAGGAGGCGGAGGTTGCAGTGAGCCCAGATGGCCCCATTGCACTCCAGCCTGGGTGACAGAGCAAGACTCCATCTCAAAAAAAAAAAAAAAAAAAAGAAAGAAAAAAAGAACAATCACTCAGAGAAAGGCCCGGCCCGGCTGAGAAGAGAGCTGGCATTCCCAGTGATGTCAAGTAGCTTCCTGTTTTTGTTTCTGTGCTGACTGGGAAGGCACATTACAAAAAACAGAACTCAATTAAACAAAATGTTTCTTACTAGGTGGTAGACTGAACCTAAATGCAAATTTATGCTGCTGGCCCAGGTTCCCCCCCAAGAGAACATAGATTTTATAGAAAAAGAGCTCCAGATCTTCCTGGGAGGTTCTACTGTGTCATAAAAACTCCAACTGAGGCCTGAGGGCTTCATTGTTTAGTAGTGAAACCTTAGTTATGTGGTACTTTATGATTTACAAATAATGTGGAATCCACATTCTATTGTATCTATTATACCTCTGAAGAAATTGAGCCTCAGAAAGGTTAGAGGACTTTCCTAGTGCCACACAGCTGGCAAGCAGGGGAGTTGGGACACAGACCCAGGACTCCAAGTTCCAAGCTGGCTATTTTTTAAGAGGTGGGATCTTTTAGGAGGTGATTAGCACATGAGGGTGGAGCCCTCAGGAATGGGATTAGTGCCTTTGTGAAAGCAACCCAAAGGAGTTTGTCTTTTCCACCACATGAGAACATAGAAGGTGTCATCTATAAATAATGAGCCCTCACTGAACACCAGATCTGCTGGCCTTGATCTTGGACTTCCCAGCCTCCAGAATCATGAGAAATACATTTCTGCTGTTTATAAATTACCCAGTTTCTGGTTTTTTTATAGTTGCACTAAGGTGCTAAAGGAAGGATGTGTACAAGCTGTGTACAGACAGCAGGGTACCTACTGGACAGTGGAGGGGAGGCTGCCTGGAGGAGGAGGCACTGGGGCCAGGCTGTCACCAGAAGAAAAGTGCCCACTGGGACATGGCAACCAAGGTAGTAGACCTAAAAAGCACTGGAGAAAGGGAGGAGTGGTGATGGTGGTCTCAAATTCAGATGATGGGCAGACAAATTTAGAGTGGTGACAAGAGCCAGTGCTTTTTAAAAAAAATTTTTTTTAAATTTTATTTTATTATTATACTTTAAGTTCTAGGGTACATGTGCATAACGTGCAGGTTTGTTACATATGTATACTTGTGCCATGTTGGTGTGCTGCACCCATCAACTCGTCAGCACCCATCAATTCGTCATTTATATCAGGTATAACTCCGAATGCAATCCCTCCCCTGTCCCCGTGATAGGCCCTGGTGTGTGATGTTCCCCTTCCTGAGTCCAAGTGATCTCATTGTTCAGTTCCCACCTATGAGTGAGAACATGCAGTGTTTGGTTTTCTGTTCTTCTGATAGTTTGCTAAGAATGATGGTTTCCAGCTGCATCCGTGTCCCTACAAAGGATGCAAACTCATCCTTTTTTATGGCTGCATAGTATTCCATGGTGTATACGTGCCACATTTGCTTAATCCAGTCTGTCACAGATGGACATTTGGGTTGATTCCAAGTCTTTGCTATTGTGAATAGTGCCGCAATAAACATACGTGTGCATGTGTCTTTATAGCAGCATGATTTATAATCCTTTGGGTATATACCCAGTAGTGGGATGGCTGGGTCATATGGTACATCTAGTTCTAGGTCCTTGAGGAATCGCCATACTGTTTTCCATAATGGTTGAACTAGTTTACAATCCCACCAACAGTGTAAAAGTGTTCCTATTTCTCCACATCCTCTCCAGCACCTGTTGTTTCCTGACTTTTGAATGATTGCCATTCTAACTGGTGTGAGATGGTATCTCATTGTGGTTTTGATTTGCATTTCTCTGATGGCGAGTGATGATGAGCATTTTTTCATGTGTCTGTTGGCTGTATGAATGTCTTCTTTTGAGAAATGTCTGTTGATATCCTTTGCCCACTTTTTGATGGGGTTGTTTGTTTTTTTCTTGTAAATTTGTTTGAGTTCTTTGTAAGTTCTAGATATCAGCCCTTTGTCAGATGAGTAGATTGTAAAAGTTCTCTCCCATTCCGTATGTTGCCTGTTCACTCTGATGGTAGTTTCTTTTGCTGTGCAGAAGCTCTTTAGTTTAATTAGATCCCATTTGTCAATTTTGGCTTCAATAGCTTTTTTTCTTCTTCATTTTTTGAGATGGTGTACAATGGCACGTTCTTGGTTCACTGCAACCTCTGCCTCCAAGAATCAAGTGATTCTCCTGCCTCAGCCTCCCAAGTAGCTGGGATTACAGGTGTGTGCCACCACGCCTGGCTAATTTGTTTTTGTATTTTTAGTAGAGATGGGTTTTCACCATGTTGGCCAGGCTGGTCTCGAACTCCTGACCTCAAGTGACCAGCCTGCCTTGGCCTCCCAAAGTACTGGGATTACAGGTGTGAGCCACAGGGATGGCCTCAATAGAGTTACTAATAATAACTGTGATGATGATGATTATGCTTCTCTTTTGTTTTTGACTGTCCCTGGGAAAGGGCAAACTAGGAAGAATAGCAACCACGCTAACCAAAGGGATGGCTGCTGCTATGACTGAACATCATCAGTTTGGAGATTTGTGGTGTGTAAATCCCTGTTGCATGGGCCTGTGCTTTGAGAGTGTCTTCATCCTCACCCATGGGCCTCACATTTTGACTACTCCATCTCCACTATGGAAGGCAACAGTTTCCTATTTCCTTACTCACAACCAAACACCAAAACCAACACCTACAGATGCTTTTTTTCTTTTAATGAGGCTATGTCCCCAAAAACCCAACATAAGTCAACATCATGAAGTGGAAAATGCATTTAATACCCCAGCCATCCATCAAGTGGAAACATTTTAAATCCAAGCTTCGTAGGTCGGGTATTGTTTGTTTATAAAAACTCCTGCTGCGGATGCGTCCACCTAGATCCCTCGCCTGCTGAGAGCTCCTGGGCCTCTGGGCAGCCAGCCCCACTCCACCCTCCTTTGGTCCCCAAAACAATTCCCTGTAGGGGACCCAGGCTTCCTACTCTCACTTTGTGCTTTGTCTCTGGGGATTCTCTCATTTAGTGTCCCCAGAGATAAAGATTTAGGTCTAACGAGAAATTAGACCAATAAGGGCCATACAGCGAGATTGTC
>NW_022321027.1:0-5292 GCF_002776525.5 Piliocolobus tephrosceles | reverse complement strand
GACAATCTCGCTGTATGGCCCTTATTGGTCTAATTTCTCGTTAGACCTAAATCTTTATCTCTGGGGACACTAAATGAGAGAATCCCCAGAGACAAAGCACAAAGTGAGAGTAGGAAGCCTGGGTCCCCTACAGGGAATTGTTTTGGGGACCAAAGGAGGGTGGAGTGGGGCTGGCTGCCCAGAGGCCCAGGAGCTCTCAGCAGGCGAGGGATCTAGGTGGACGCATCCGCAGCAGGAGTTTTTATAAACAAACAATACCCGACCTACGAAGCTTGGATTTAAAATGTTTCCACTTGATGGATGGCTGGGGTATTAAATGCATTTTCCACTTCATGATGTTGACTTATGTTGGGTTTTTGGGGACATAGCCTCATTAAAAGAAAAAAAGCATCTGTAGGTGTTGGTTTTGGTGTTTGGTTGTGAGTAAGGAAATAGGAAACTGTTGCCTTCCATAGTGGAGATGGAGTAGTCAAAATGTGAGGCCCATGGGTGAGGATGAAGACACTCTCAAAGCACAGGCCCATGCAACAGGGATTTACACACCACAAATCTCCAAACTGATGATGTTCAGTCATAGCAGCAGCCATCCCTTTGGTTAGCGTGGTTGCTATTCTTCCTAGTTTGCCCTTTCCCAGGGACAGTCAAAAACAAAAGAGAAGCATAATCATCATCATCACAGTTATTATTAGTAACTCTATTGAGGCCATCCCTGTGGCTCACACCTGTAATCCCAGTACTTTGGGAGGCCAAGGCAGGCTGGTCACTTGAGGTCAGGAGTTCGAGACCAGCCTGGCCAACATGGTGAAAACCCATCTCTACTAAAAATACAAAAACAAATTAGCCAGGCGTGGTGGCACACACCTGTAATCCCAGCTACTTGGGAGGCTGAGGCAGGAGAATCACTTGATTCTTGGAGGCAGAGGTTGCAGTGAACCAAGAACGTGCCATTGTACACCATCTCAAAAAATGAAGAAGAAAAAAAGCTATTGAAGCCAAAATTGACAAATGGGATCTAATTAAACTAAAGAGCTTCTGCACAGCAAAAGAAACTACCATCAGAGTGAACAGGCAACATACGGAATGGGAGAGAACTTTTACAATCTACTCATCTGACAAAGGGCTGATATCTAGAACTTACAAAGAACTCAAACAAATTTACAAGAAAAAAACAAACAACCCCATCAAAAAGTGGGCAAAGGATATCAACAGACATTTCTCAAAAGAAGACATTCATACAGCCAACAGACACATGAAAAAATGCTCATCATCACTCGCCATCAGAGAAATGCAAATCAAAACCACAATGAGATACCATCTCACACCAGTTAGAATGGCAATCATTCAAAAGTCAGGAAACAACAGGTGCTGGAGAGGATGTGGAGAAATAGGAACACTTTTACACTGTTGGTGGGATTGTAAACTAGTTCGACCATTATGGAAAACAGTATGGCGATTCCTCAAGGACCTAGAACTAGATGTACCATATGACCCAGCCATCCCACTACTGGGTATATACCCAAAGGATTATAAATCATGCTGCTATAAAGACACATGCACACGTATGTTTATTGCGGCACTATTCACAATAGCAAAGACTTGGAATCAACCCAAATGTCCATCTGTGACAGACTGGATTAAGCAAATGTGGCACGTATACACCATGGAATACTATGCAGCCATAAAAAAGGATGAGTTTGCATCCTTTGTAGGGACACGGATGCAGCTGGAAACCATCATTCTTAGCAAACTATCAGAAGAACAGAAAACCAAACACTGCATGTTCTCACTCATAGGTGGGAACTGAACAATGAGATCACTTGGACTCAGGAAGGGGAACATCACACACCAGGGCCTATCACGGGGACAGGGGAGGGATTGCATTCGGAGTTATACCTGATATAAATGACGAATTGATGGGTGCTGACGAGTTGATGGGTGCAGCACACCAACATGGCACAAGTATACATATGTAACAAACCTGCACGTTATGCACATGTACCCTAGAACTTAAAGTATAATAATAAAATAAAATTTAAAAAAAATTTTTTTTAAAAAGCACTGGCTCTTGTCACCACTCTAAATTTGTCTGCCCATCATCTGAATTTGAGACCACCATCACCACTCCTCCCTTTCTCCAGTGCTTTTTAGGTCTACTACCTTGGTTGCCATGTCCCAGTGGGCACTTTTCTTCTGGTGACAGCCTGGCCCCAGTGCCTCCTCCTCCAGGCAGCCTCCCCTCCACTGTCCAGTAGGTACCCTGCTGTCTGTACACAGCTTGTACACATCCTTCCTTTAGCACCTTAGTGCAACTATAAAAAAACCAGAAACTGGGTAATTTATAAACAGCAGAAATGTATTTCTCATGATTCTGGAGGCTGGGAAGTCCAAGATCAAGGCCAGCAGATCTGGTGTTCAGTGAGGGCTCATTATTTATAGATGACACCTTCTATGTTCTCATGTGGTGGAAAAGACAAACTCCTTTGGGTTGCTTTCACAAAGGCACTAATCCCATTCCTGAGGGCTCCACCCTCATGTGCTAATCACCTCCTAAAAGATCCCACCTCTTAAAAAATAGCCAGCTTGGAACTTGGAGTCCTGGGTCTGTGTCCCAACTCCCCTGCTTGCCAGCTGTGTGGCACTAGGAAAGTCCTCTAACCTTTCTGAGGCTCAATTTCTTCAGAGGTATAATAGATACAATAGAATGTGGATTCCACATTATTTGTAAATCATAAAGTACCACATAACTAAGGTTTCACTACTAAACAATGAAGCCCTCAGGCCTCAGTTGGAGTTTTTATGACACAGTAGAACCTCCCAGGAAGATCTGGAGCTCTTTTTCTATAAAATCTATGTTCTCTTGGGGGGGAACCTGGGCCAGCAGCATAAATTTGCATTTAGGTTCAGTCTACCACCTAGTAAGAAACATTTTGTTTAATTGAGTTCTGTTTTTTGTAATGTGCCTTCCCAGTCAGCACAGAAACAAAAACAGGAAGCTACTTGACATCACTGGGAATGCCAGCTCTCTTCTCAGCCGGGCCGGGCCTTTCTCTGAGTGATTGTTCTTTTTTTCTTTCTTTTTTTTTTTTTTTTTTTTGAGATGGAGTCTTGCTCTGTCACCCAGGCTGGAGTGCAATGGGGCCATCTGGGCTCACTGCAACCTCCGCCTCCTGGGTTCAACCAATTCTGCCTCAGTCTCCCAAGTAGCTGGGACTACAGGCATGTGCCACTATGCCCAGCTTGTAGTTTTAGTCGAGACAGGGTTTCACCATGTTAGCCAGACTGGTCTCAAACTCCTGACTTCAGGTGTTCCACCCGCCTTGGCCTCCCAAAGTGCTGGGATTACAGGCATGAGCCACTGCACCTGGCTGTGATTGTTCTTTTGGAGAAATGAACTGTATTCCGTTTGCCTCTAGAGCAAGCTTGAACAACCTGTTGCCTATAGGCCACACATGGCCCAGGATGGCTTTGAATGCAGCCCAACACAAATTCGTAAATTTTCTTAAAACACTATGAGATTTCTTTTTTCTTTTTTTTTTTTTTTTTTTTTTGCAATTGTTTTTTCAGTTCGTCAGCTATCATTAGTGTTTGTGTAGGTGTGTGTGGCCCAAGACAATTCTTCTTCTTCCAGTGTGGCCCAGGGCAACCAACGGATTGGACACCCCTGCGTCTAGAGCCAAAAACCTGGTAGGGAAAGGGGTGGTTAGAGGCTCGGATGCCACTGTACTTCCCTCCCCTCTGGTGGCAAGAACTTCCCCCAGGAATGGTTCTGAAGGCAGAGGGGCTTTTGCAGCTAGAGGCCAGGAATGCTGGGAAGGACAGACCAGAGCCAGCTCCACTCAGGCTGAGAGAGGCTAGGGGAAGAGTCAAGCTCTGCCTCCCAGGGCAGGCCGGGTGACAGGCCACGGGCCTGAGGAGAGAAGCCTTTAGCCCAAGGTTACTGAGGGGCCGCAGAGGACAACTCATCCACTCGCCTCTATTATCCTGCTGGGAAACTCAGGCCCAAAGAGGTCATGACCCCTGTCCCAGGCCAACCACATGGGTGGTAGGTGGCAGGGTCCCCATCCTGCTCCCCTGCCCTAATGAACACCCAGACCAGATAGGACAAGCGTGGAGAGGGGCTGCAGGCCCATGAGGAGGCGTTGGTGGGGGAGGGGAGTTTGGGATGAGAAAGACTGTATTAGGGTCCCCCAGAGAAACAGAGCTATAGTAGAATACCTATCTATCTAGATACATACACACACACATATACACAAATATATACATATATACACACACACATATATATACACATATATACACACATGCATATACGTACACATACATGCATATATACACACATATATATACACACGTGAACTCATATATACACACATAGACATATATACATGCACACGTATAAATATATACATATACACACATACATACACACATACATACAGAGAGAGGCTTAATAAGGAACTGGTTCACACAGTTACAGAGGTTGAGAGGTTTCATGATCTGCTGGTCAGAGACCCAGGAAAGCCAGTCGTGTGGTTCCTCCTCAGCCCGAAGGCCCGAGAACCACAGGAGCTGAAGGTGTCGATCTTAGTCTGAGCACTGGAGAAGGTGATATGAGTTATCTCAGCTCAATGAACTGTTGAACTCAATGAACTCAATGAACTGCTCCACCTTTTTGTTGGATTCAGGCCTCCGTAGAGGAGCTGATGTCTGCCCACACTTGGGATTGACAGAGTCTCACTCTGTCGCACAGGCTGGAGTACAGTGGCACAATCTCAGCTCACCGTAACCTCCACCTCCCCAGTTCAAGAAATTCTCCGATTCTGCTGCCTCAGCCTCCTGAGTAGCTGACTTTACAGGTGTGCACCACCATGTCTGGCTCATTTTTGTATTTTTAGTAGAAATGGGGTTTCACCATGTGGGCCAGGATGGTCTTAAACTCCTGACCTCAGGTGATCCATCCACCTCAGCCTCCCAAAGTGCTGGGATTACAGGCATGAGCCACTGTGCCCAGCAGTGGCACCACTTTACAGAGTGCGAATCCCATGAAGAAACAGCCTCAAAGAATCACCCAGAGATAATGTTGAATCTGGGCACCGAGTGGCTGGTTAAGACAACACAGAGAATTAACCCTGCTGCAGATACAAACGCTCCCCAGGGGCAGACGGGTGGGCTGCCTAGCGTCCCTTGTGTCATTAGACCAGCCGTTCTCAACCCTGATCTGAGGGCCCAGGACGAAGATGCCCTTGGTCTAACGAGAAATTAGACCAATAAGGGCCATACAGCGAGATTGTC
>NW_022321026.1:0-6572 GCF_002776525.5 Piliocolobus tephrosceles | reverse complement strand
CCCTGTGATATTGTTCCTAATATCCAGTGGGCGAGAGCATGAGATTATTAGTCTCAATATCGCAGGAGGTGTACACTCCCTAGTGATATTGTTCCTAATATCCAGGGACCGAGAGGATGATATCACTCCCATTATAGTAGGGAGTGTACACCCCTTCTGTGATATTGCTCCCAATTTCCCAAAGGTAGAGTGTGATGTTCCTTCCAATATACTAGTGGGTGTACCCCCGGCCTGTGTTATTTCTCCGAATATTCAGGGAAACAAAGGATGATAAAACTCCAAATCTCGCAAAGTGTGTACACCCATTGTGTAATATTTTTCTTAATATGCGAAGGTGGAGAGGAGGATATTAGTTTCAACATCTGTTGCGGGAAGTCAGGGACCCCGAAGGGAGGGACTGGCTGAAGCCGCGACAGAAGAACATAAATTGTGAAGATTTCACAGACATTTGTTAGTTCCTCAAATTAATACTTTTATAATTTCTTAAGCCTGTCTTTACTTTAATCTCTGAAAATAAATTGTGAAGATTTCATGGACACTTATCACTTCCCCAGTGAATATCCTTGTGATTTCCTATGCCTGTCTTTACTTTAATCTCTTAATCCCGTCATCTTTGTAAACTGAGGAGGATGAATGCTGCCTCAGGACCCTGTGATTGTATCAACTGCACAAATTGTTTGTAGAGCATGTGTGTTTAAACAATATGAAATCTGGGCATCTTAAAAAAAGAACAGCATAACAGCGATGTTCAGGGGACAGGAGAGGTAACTTTGAACTGGCCACCGGCCACCGGTGAGCCGGAGGGAACAGAGCTATATTCCTCCTCTTTCATAAGCAAATAGGAGAAATATCGCTGAATTCTTTTTCTCGGCAAAGACCATCCCTGAGAAAGAGAATGCGCCCTGAAGGTAGGCTTATAGACAGCCCCTTTCTAAGGGGTCCGGTCTTTTACGATAGAAGCTGAAGGGATGAAATAAGCCCCGGTCTCCTATAGTGCTCCCAGGCTTATCAGGTGGACAAAAATTCCTACCTAATAAATTTTGGTCAGACAGGTTATCTGCTTTCAAACCCTGTTTCCAGAGAAGATGTTGTCAATGACAATGTGTGCTCAAAACTTCATTAGCAATTTTAATTTCTCCTCATCCGGTGGTCCTGTGATCTCGCCCTGCCTCCATTTGCTTTGTGATATTTTATTACCTTGTGAAGTATGTGATCTCTGTGACCCACTCCCTATTCGTGCACTCCCTCCCTTTTTGAAAATCACTAATAAAATCTTGCTGGTTTTAGGGCTGGGGGAACATCCAGATCCTGCCGACAAGTGATGTCTCCACGGGACACCCAGCTTTAAATTTCTCTCTCTTGTGCTTTTTCCCTTTATTTCTCAACCCAGTCGAGACACTTGGGAAATAGAAAAGGACCCATGTTAAACATGGGGAGGGGGTTCTTCCGATATCTGGAGCGCCAACGTGGTCTTTCTTTTTTCCTAAGTGCATGTGGGAACCTCATTCCCTTTGGCAGGTGTGGTGAAACCACATCGGCTTGGTTCACAGATACAAGTGTTCCACTACCTAAGGAGTAGTCTGTGTATGGTCCGGGTTAACTATGGGACACACAGAGTATAAAAATTATACCTATCTCTTCCATATTAAACTCCGGTTAAAACAAGGAATGATTCGGGTGCCCATGGAAAATATGGTCACTCTATTCAGGGCGGTGGAAAAATACTGTCCTTGGTTTCCTAAAAAAGGAACCGTATATGTAAAAGTATGGGATCTTGTTGCAGCATTCCAGGACCTGGTCTCCACAGGGAACTATGTTCCTGTCACTGTATGGGATGATGGGGCCTTGGTGCGTGCCATCTCAATACCTCCTCACCCTTCCTCTCACACATGGCCTTTCCTTATCTGATCAGCCTCTCGACTTTGGCTTAACATTACCCCCTTATAATCTTATTTCTTTTCACGAAGGGCAGGTACTTGAAGCTCCTGCAGCCCCGACTCACGTAGCCCAGGACTATAGATATGCTAATTCTTCCCTCTTCAAACCTTTGCAGCATTTGCCTCTCGGTGTCACCTAATGGCTCCGGGACCAAACTACAATTTACCTGTAATTCTACAGGCCTTCCCCCATCCACTTCAGCCCCTCACCCTCCTGTCCTTTCGGTTCCTCAACTGGTCTGCATTGATATGCGCCGCTCAATCTTATTTTTCTAAAACAATTTATGGATGCTTGTACTCAGTATGGTCCTACTTCTCCTTATGTTAAAATGGTATTACAAACTCTTTGTACAGAGGTCACTTTACTTCCTTTAGACTGGGACCTTTTGGCAGAAGCTGTTCTGACCCCATTTCAGCATTTACAGTTTTGTACTTCATGGTCAGAAGAGGCCTGTTTGCAGGCTCAACTAAATCCGACTGATGGCATTCTAGTCACTCAAGCTCAGCTCACAGGTTCTGATAGTTTCTCTGATACTCATGCCCAATTGAACTTTGATACTCTTACCACGGAACAAGTAACAAACGTGTGTATGAGAGCTTAGGATAAATTATGCACCCTAGGCCAAGCTCCTGTTTCTTTTACTACTGTTAAACAAGCTCAATTGCTTTTACTACCTAATATCCTTTTAAACAAAGGAGATAAGACAGGAGGCCCTGGGATGGGCTACTGTGGTTAAAAGGCTGCTTATTGGATTAATGTAATTTCTAAGCAATGGCCCACCTGCACCATATACATTCAAGGGAATAAGTTTTGAGGGCCTAGTAGATACTGAGGCTGATATTAATATTCCACATAATTCTTACAGTACTCCAGTCAGCATATGATGGAAAACATGGAGTTTATTCCTGGACTCGGTCTTGGTCCAAAGCATGAAGGGATTACTAAACCCCTCCCAGTTACTGTAAAAAAAACAGGACTGTTTTAGTGGTGGCCGCTGCCACGCCCCCATCCTATCCCTTTACAATAGAAATCTGACACACCTGTCTGCGTTCAGCAGTGGCTGCTTTCTAAAGAAAAACTGGAGGCATTAATTCAATTGGTTTCTGAACAGGAACCCTCTCTTTCCCCCTGGAATTCTCCTGTATTTCTAGTAAAAACGAAATCAGGCAAGTGGCGGATGGTAACCGATTTAAGGGCCATTAACACTGTAATTAAACCTATAGGGGCCGTCCAACCTGGCATGCCTGCCCCTGCTTTAATACCTAAACATTGGCTTCTCATAGTTACTGATCTTAAAGATTGTTTTTTTCATATTGCTTTACATAAATCGGATTGTGAAAAATTTGCTTTTTCTGTACCATCTGTCAATCGTTATCAATGGAAAGGACTTCCTCAGGGAATGCTGAATAGCCCACAATCTGCCAGCTTTATGTTGGACAAGTGCTTTCACCAGTTCGAGCCCGATTTCCCTAGGCCTATATTCTTCATTATATTGATGATATTTTAATTGCTGCCCCCACTGATAAAGAATTAATTGACTGTTGTCAAATTTTCAGCCGCCGTGTTACAGAGACTGGATTACACATCGCCCAGGATAAAATTCAACAGACCACTCCTGTTCAATATTTAGGAATGATGGTCGATAAACAATGCATCCAACCTCAAAAAGTTCAAATTAGGAGAAATTCCTTAAAAACTTTAAATGACTTCCAAAAACTTTTGGGTAACATTAATTATTTAAGACCTACTTTAGGTATTCCAACCTATGCATTGTCTAACTGGTTTTCTACTCTGCGGGGAGATTCTGATCTCCGCAGTGCCAGGACTTTGACCTCTGAGGCTTTACTAGAACTGGAATTCGTAGAGGAAAGAATCCAGACTGCCCAGTTATCTAGAGTACAGCCGTTTCAGCCTTTTCAGCTTCTGGTTTTTGCTTCATTACACTCCCCTACTGGACTAGTAGTTCAACATAATGATTTAGGAGAGTGATGTTTTCTGCCTCATTCTGTGTCAAAAACTTTGTCTGTCTATCTGGACCAAATTGCCGTAATAATTGGCCAGGCTCGGTGTAGAATACTTCAGATTTCTGGATTTGATCCAAATTTAATTATAGTTCCTTTAAATTGGCTTGAAGTTCAGGCTGCCTTTCAGCATTCAGTACTGTGGCAAATTCACTTGGCTGATTTTGTTGGCGTTATTGACAATCATTATCCAAAAAACAAATTGTTTGATTTTATAAAAATGACATCTTGAGTGGTCCCTCGACTAACCAAAGATCAGTCCATTCCTGAGGCTGTCACAGTGTCCACTGATGGCTCCAGTAATGGCAATGCTGGCTATGTAGGCCCTACAGGCAAGCTTATTTCTACCTCTTATACTTCTGCTCAAAAGGCAGAGTTAATTGCTGTGATTACTGCCTTACAGGATTTCCCCAAACCTTTAAATATTGTCTCTAATTCTACTTAACATGGGAAAGAGGATATGCTTGTGTTTCACCAGGAGATCATCAAACAAAAACCACAGAGAAAAGACGTCTGTGTCAGAGACTGCCCTCAGACGTGGTGAGATCTGTGCCAACTCCTTAGAAGCTGGCACACCAAATCACAATGGGTCTAATTCAATCCTCTCTGGTGGCAATGGAGACTCATCTAACTAATCCCGCTTCTAATTACCTTTCTTTTTCTCTTTGCAACCCTAAAAATCTCACCATTTCTATTAGCCTAAAAATAACATCCCTCTGTTTTTCTTTTCCTCCTTCAGCACCCAATCTCGCTTAAAATGGGTTTACTTAATGATTCTCTTCCTTATACTTTCTGCCTCATCAGTTTCCTCTCACACTGATTTACCTGCTACACATAATTATTCTTATTGGGCTTATGTGCCTTTTCCTCCACTTATTCGACCTATCACCTGGATGGATGCTCCTGTTGAAATCTACACTAAAGATAGTGTATGGATGCCTGGAGCTACAGATAGCCGTTGCCCTGCTCAACCAGGAGAAGAAGGCACTGTATTTAATGTTACCATGGGTTACAAATACCCACCTCTGTGCCGTGGACATGCACCTGGTTGTATTCATTTAGAAACTCAAGTCTGGGCTGCTTATCTTCCGGATAAATCAGCTACAGAGGAACCAGGACATTTGGTCTCTGGCCTCTCCCTTTCTCCTTTAAAACAAATGAAAGAGGGAGTAATGGGAGATACCCCATACTTTAAATATAAACCTGCAGGAAAACTATGCCCTAAAAATTTTGAGGGCCCATCTAAAACTTTAATTTGGGAAGATTGTGTTAACTCACATGCAGTAATATTAAAAAATGACTCATACGGTTTAGTACTAGACTGGGCACCAAAGGGCTGTTTAAAAAACAATTGCTCCTCTGGTGGAAGGCAATGCCTGGAGGCTACTTATTTTATTTCTTATGGGGAGAAGGAGAATCATCATTCTACTTTGCATAGGAGGTTCAGCTGATTCTTTCCCTTAAAATGGGAAGATAAAGGCATTACCCGCCCCCCCACTGCCCAGGCCTCATATGATACTCCCCATTCTGAGCCCGGAACACCCAGAACTTTGGAAATTGGTTGTAAATTGGTTGTTGCCATGTCTGGACTGCAAGTATGGGAAGGGGAAACTATTCTGTCTGTTGTCCCCACTACTGCTCCAGTCTCTCAGTATCAACATAGATCCAGACATTCTGCTTTACTCCAACCTGACTGTTCCCATACAGAGTTGTGTTAAGCCTCCTTACATGCTGTTAGTGGGAAATATCAAAATTTGGATGAACAATCAAACTGTCAAATGCATTAATTGTCATTTATACACTTGCATTAACTTCCATATTGACTCCAGGAAAAGTGTAATGTTAGTTCGAGCTTGAGAAGGAATCTGGATTCCAGTAATTTTGCCCAGATCTTGGGAATCCTCTCCCTCAATACATTTAATTAATGAAGTGTTACAGTGAATTCTAAAAAGATCTAAGAGATTTCTTTTCACTTTAATCGCTGTGATCATGGGCCTAATTACAGTCACTGCACTGGCCACCACTGCTGGAATGGCATTACATCAGTCTATTCAAACAGCTCATTTTGTTAATAATTGGCAAGTCAATTCCACCCAAATGTGGAATTCTCAACAAGGCATTGATCAAAACTTAGCTACTCAAATTAATGATTTAAGACAGTCTGTTATTTGGCTGGGAGATCGGGTAGTGAGTCGCGAACATCGCATGCAAATGCAGTGCGACTGGAATACCTCTGATTTCTGTATCACCCCGTATTCCTTTAACAAGACTGATCATTCATGGGAAATGGCTATTACGATCCACATCGCGGGGGGTGAGGCACCCCCCGCGATGTGGGGAGTAATAGCACCCCCCTCGCCTCCCCGGCTATTACAATCCACATCACAGAGTGGGTGTACACCTCCTGTGATATGAGGAGTAATATCATCTTCTCCATTTCTGGATATCAGGAACAATATCACATAGGGGTGTACACTTTCTGTGATATTGGGAGTAATATCAACCTCTTGGCCTTTGACTATTAAGAACAATATCACAGGGTGGATGTACACCCCTTGCGATATTAGGAGTAATATCAGCCTCTCTCCTCCATGCATATTAGGAACAATATCC
>NW_022321025.1:0-6572 GCF_002776525.5 Piliocolobus tephrosceles | reverse complement strand
GGATATTGTTCCTAATATGCATGGAGGAGAGAGGCTGATATTACTCCTAATATCGCAAGGGGTGTACATCCACCCTGTGATATTGTTCTTAATAGTCAAAGGCCAAGAGGTTGATATTACTCCCAATATCACAGAAAGTGTACACCCCTATGTGATATTGTTCCTGATATCCAGAAATGGAGAAGATGATATTACTCCTCATATCACAGGAGGTGTACACCCACTCTGTGATGTGGATTGTAATAGCCGGGGAGGCGAGGGGGGTGCTATTACTCCCCACATCGCGGGGGGTGCCTCACCCCCCGCGATGTGGATCGTAATAGCCATTTCCCATGAATGATCAGTCTTGTTAAAGGAATACGGGGTGATACAGAAATCAGAGGTATTCCAGTCGCACTGCATTTGCATGCGATGTTCGCGACTCACTACCCGATCTCCCAGCCAAATAACAGACTGTCTTAAATCATTAATTTGAGTAGCTAAGTTTTGATCAATGCCTTGTTGAGAATTCCACATTTGGGTGGAATTGACTTGCCAATTATTAACAAAATGAGCTGTTTGAATAGACTGATGTAATGCCATTCCAGCAGTGGTGGCCAGTGCAGTGACTGTAATTAGGCCCATGATCACAGCGATTAAAGTGAAAAGAAATCTCTTAGATCTTTTTAGAATTCACTGTAACACTTCATTAATTAAATGTATTGAGGGAGAGGATTCCCAAGATCTGGGCAAAATTACTGGAATCCAGATTCCTTCTCAAGCTCGAACTAACATTACACTTTTCCTGGAGTCAATATGGAAGTTAATGCAAGTGTATAAATGACAATTAATGCATTTGACAGTTTGATTGTTCATCCAAATTTTGATATTTCCCACTAACAGCATGTAAGGAGGCTTAACACAACTCTGTATGGGAACAGTCAGGTTGGAGTAAAGCAGAATGTCTGGATCTATGTTGATACTGAGAGACTGGAGCAGTAGTGGGGACAACAGACAGAATAGTTTCCCCTTCCCATACTTGCAGTCCAGACATGGCAACAACCAATTTACAACCAATTTCCAAAGTTCTGGGTGTTCCGGGCTCAGAATGGGGAGTATCATATGAGGCCTGGGCAGTGGGGGGGCGGGTAATGCCTTTATCTTCCCATTTTAAGGGAAAGAATCAGCTGAACCTCCTATGCAAAGTAGAATGATGATTCTCCTTCTCCCCATAAGAAATAAAATAAGTAGCCTCCAGGCATTGCCTTCCACCAGAGGAGCAATTGTTTTTTAAACAGCCCTTTGGTGCCCAGTCTAGTACTAAACCGTATGAGTCATTTTTTAATATTACTGCATGTGAGTTAACACAATCTTCCCAAATTAAAGTTTTAGATGGGCCCTCAAAATTTTTAGGGCATAGTTTTCCTGCAGGTTTATATTTAAAGTATGGGGTATCTCCCATTACTCCCTCTTTCATTTGTTTTAAAGGAGAAAGGGAGAGGCCAGAGACCAAATGTCCTGGTTCCTCTGTAGCTGATTTATCCGGAAGATAAGCAGCCCAGACTTGAGTTTCTAAATGAATACAACCAGGTGCATGTCCACGGCACAGAGGTGGGTATTTGTAACCCATGGTAACATTAAATACAGTGCCTTCTTCTCCTGGTTGAGCAGGGCAACGGCTATCTGTAGCTCCAGGCATCCATACACTATCTTTAGTGTAGATTTCAACAGGAGCATCCATCCAGGTGATAGGTCGAATAAGTGGAGGAAAAGGCACATAAGCCCAATAAGAATAATTATGTGTAGCAGGTAAATCAGTGTGAGAGGAAACTGATGAGGCAGAAAGTATAAGGAAGAGAATCATTAAGTAAACCCATTTTAAGCGAGATTGGGTGCTGAAGGAGGAAAAGAAAAACAGAGGGATGTTATTTTTAGGCTAATAGAAATGGTGAGATTTTTAGGGTTGCAAAGAGAAAAAGAAAGGTAATTAGAAGCGGGATTAGTTAGATGAGTCTCCATTGCCACCAGAGAGGATTGAATTAGACCCATTGTGATTTGGTGTGCCAGCTTCTAAGGAGTTGGCACAGATCTCACCACGTCTGAGGGCAGTCTCTGACACAGACGTCTTTTCTCTGTGGTTTTTGTTTGATGATCTCCTGGTGAAACACAAGCATATCCTCTTTCCCATGTTAAGTAGAATTAGAGACAATATTTAAAGGTTTGGGGAAATCCTGTAAGGCAGTAATCACAGCAATTAACTCTGCCTTTTGAGCAGAAGTATAAGAGGTAGAAATAAGCTTGCCTGTAGGGCCTACATAGCCAGCATTGCCATTACTGGAGCCATCAGTGGACACTGTGACAGCCTCAGGAATGGACTGATCTTTGGTTAGTCGAGGGACCACTCAAGATGTCATTTTTATAAAATCAAACAATTTGTTTTTTGGATAATGATTGTCAATAACGCCAACAAAATCAGCCAAGTGAATTTGCCACAGTACTGAATGCTGAAAGGCAGCCTGAACTTCAAGCCAATTTAAAGGAACTATAATTAAATTTGGATCAAATCCAGAAATCTGAAGTATTCTACACCGAGCCTGGCCAATTATTACGGCAATTTGGTCCAGATAGACAGACAAAGTTTTTGACACAGAATGAGGCAGAAAACATCACTCTCCTAAATCATTATGTTGAACTACTAGTCCAGTAGGGGAGTGTAATGAAGCAAAAACCAGAAGCTGAAAAGGCTGAAACGGCTGTACTCTAGATAACTGGGCAGTCTGGATTCTTTCCTCTACGAATTCCAGTTCTAGTAAAGCCTCAGAGGTCAAAGTCCTGGCACTGCGGAGATCAGAATCTCCCCGCAGAGTAGAAAACCAGTTAGACAATGCATAGGTTGGAATACCTAAAGTAGGTCTTAAATAATTAATGTTACCCAAAAGTTTTTGGAAGTCATTTAAAGTTTTTAAGGAATTTCTCCTAATTTGAACTTTTTGAGGTTGGATGCATTGTTTATCGACCATCATTCCTAAATATTGAACAGGAGTGGTCTGTTGAATTTTATCCTGGGCGATGTGTAATCCAGTCTCTGTAACACGGCGGCTGAAAATTTGACAACAGTCAATTAATTCTTTATCAGTGGGGGCAGCAATTAAAATATCATCAATATAATGAAGAATATAGGCCTAGGGAAATCGGGCTCGAACTGGTGAAAGCACTTGTCCAACATAAAGCTGGCAGATTGTGGGCTATTCAGCATTCCCTGAGGAAGTCCTTTCCATTGATAACGATTGACAGATGGTACAGAAAAAGCAAATTTTTCACAATCCGATTTATGTAAAGCAATATGAAAAAAACAATCTTTAAGATCAGTAACTATGAGAAGCCAATGTTTAGGTATTAAAGCAGGGGCAGGCATGCCAGGTTGGACGGCCCCTATAGGTTTAATTACAGTGTTAATGGCCCTTAAATCGGTTACCATCCGCCACTTGCCTGATTTCGTTTTTACTAGAAATACAGGAGAATTCCAGGGGGAAAGAGAGGGTTCCTGTTCAGAAACCAATTGAATTAATGCCTCCAGTTTTTCTTTAGAAAGCAGCCACTGCTGAACGCAGACAGGTGTGTCAGATTTCTATTGTAAAGGGATAGGATGGGGGCGTGGCAGCGGCCACCACTAAAACAGTCCTGTTTTTTTTACAGTAACTGGGAGGGGTTTAGTAATCCCTTCATGCTTTGGACCAAGACCGAGTCCAGGAATAAACTCCATGTTTTCCATCATATGCTGACTGGAGTACTGTAAGAATTATGTGGAATATTAATATCAGCCTCAGTATCTACTAGGCCCTCAAAACTTATTCCCTTGAATGTATATGGTGCAGGTGGGCCATTGCTTAGAAATTACATTAATCCAATAAGCAGCCTTTTAACCACAGTAGCCCATCCCAGGGCCTCCTGTCTTATCTCCTTTGTTTAAAAGGATATTAGGTAGTAAAAGCAATTGAGCTTGTTTAACAGTAGTAAAAGAAACAGGAGCTTGGCCTAGGGTGCATAATTTATCCTAAGCTCTCATACACACGTTTGTTACTTGTTCCGTGGTAAGAGTATCAAAGTTCAATTGGGCATGAGTATCAGAGAAACTATCAGAACCTGTGAGCTGAGCTTGAGTGACTAGAATGCCATCAGTCGGATTTAGTTGAGCCTGCAAACAGGCCTCTTCTGACCATGAAGTACAAAACTGTAAATGCTGAAATGGGGTCAGAACAGCTTCTGCCAAAAGGTCCCAGTCTAAAGGAAGTAAAGTGACCTCTGTACAAAGAGTTTGTAATACCATTTTAACATAAGGAGAAGTAGGACCATACTGAGTACAAGCATCCATAAATTGTTTTAGAAAAATAAGATTGAGCGGCGCATATCAATGCAGACCAGTTGAGGAACCGAAAGGACAGGAGGGTGAGGGGCTGAAGTGGATGGGGGAAGGCCTGTAGAATTACAGGTAAATTGTAGTTTGGTCCCGGAGCCATTAGGTGACACCGAGAGGCAAATGCTGCAAAGGTTTGAAGAGGGAAGAATTAGCATATCTATAGTCCTGGGCTACGTGAGTCGGGGCTGCAGGAGCTTCAAGTACCTGCCCTTCGTGAAAAGAAATAAGATTATAAGGGGGTAATGTTAAGCCAAAGTCGAGAGGCTGATCAGATAAGGAAAGGCCATGTGTGAGAGGAAGGGTGAGGAGGTATTGAGATGGCACGCACCAAGGCCCCATCATCCCATACAGTGACAGGAACATAGTTCCCTGTGGAGACCAGGTCCTGGAATGCTGCAACAAGATCCCATACTTTTACATATACGGTTCCTTTTTTAGGAAACCAAGGACAGTATTTTTCCACCGCCCTGAATAGAGTGACCATATTTTCCATGGGCACCCGAATCATTCCTTGTTTTAACCGGAGTTTAATATGGAAGAGATAGGTATAATTTTTATACTCTGTGTGTCCCATAGTTAACCCGGACCATACACAGACTACTCCTTAGGTAGTGGAACACTTGTATCTGTGAACCAAGCCGATGTGGTTTCACCACACCTGCCAAAGGGAATGAGGTTCCCACATGCACTTAGGAAAAAAGAAAGACCACGTTGGCGCTCCAGATATCGGAAGAACCCCCTCCCCATGTTTAACATGGGTCCTTTTCTATTTCCCAAGTGTCTCGACTGGGTTGAGAAATAAAGGGAAAAAGCACAAGAGAGAGAAATTTAAAGCTGGGTGTCCCGTGGAGACATCACTTGTCGGCAGGATCTGGATGTTCCCCCAGCCCTAAAACCAGCAAGATTTTATTAGTGATTTTCAAAAAGGGAGGGAGTGCACGAATAGGGAGTGGGTCACAGAGATCACATACTTCACAAGGTAATAAAATATCACAAAGCAAATGGAGGCAGGGCGAGATCACAGGACCACCGGATGAGGAGAAATTAAAATTGCTAATGAAGTTTTGAGCACACATTGTCATTGACAACATCTTCTCTGGAAACAGGGTTTGAAAGCAGATAACCTGTCTGACCAAAATTTATTAGGTAGGAATTTTTGTCCACCTGATAAGCCTGGGAGCACTATAGGAGACCGGGGCTTATTTCATCCCTTCAGCTTCTATCGTAAAAGACCGGACCCCTTAGAAAGGGGCTGTCTATAAGCCTACCTTCAGGGCGCATTCTCTTTCTCAGGGATGGTCTTTGCCGAGAAAAAGAATTCAGCGATATTTCTCCTATTTGCTTATGAAAGAGGAGGAATATAGCTCTGTTCCCTCCGGCTCACCGGTGGCCGGTGGCCAGTTCAAAGTTACCTCTCCTGTCCCCTGAACATCGCTGTTATGCTGTTCTTTTTTTAAGATGCCCAGATTTCATATTGTTTAAACACACATGCTCTACAAACAATTTGTGCAGTTGATACAATCACAGGGTCCTGAGGCAGCATTCATCCTCCTCAGTTTACAAAGATGACGGGATTAAGAGATTAAAGTAAAGACAGGCATAGGAAATCACAAGGATATTCACTGGGGAAGTGATAAGTGTCCATGAAATCTTCACAATTTATTTTCAGAGATTAAAGTAAAGACAGGCTTAAGAAATTATAAAAGTATTAATTTGAGGAACTAACAAATGTCTGTGAAATCTTCACAATTTATGTTCTTCTGTCGCGGCTTCAGCCAGTCCCTCCCTTCGGGGTCCCTGACTTCCCGCAACAGATGTTGAAACTAATATCCTCCTCTCCACCTTCGCATATTAAGAAAAATATTACACAATGGGTGTACACACTTTGCGAGATTTGGAGTTTTATCATCCTTTGTTTCCCTGAATATTCGGAGAAATAACACAGGCCGGGGGTACACCCACTAGTATATTGGAAGGAACATCACACTCTACCTTTGGGAAATTGGGAGCAATATCACAGAAGGGGTGTACACTCCCTACTATAATGGGAGTGATATCATCCTCTCGGTCCCTGGATATTAGGAACAATATCACTAGGGAGTGTACACCTCCTGCGATATTGAGACTAATAATCTCATGCTCTCGCCCACTGGATATTAGGAACAATATCACAGGG
>NW_022321024.1:0-1167 GCF_002776525.5 Piliocolobus tephrosceles | reverse complement strand
GGAGTAATATCAGCCTCTCTCCTCCATGCATATTAGGAACAATATCCCAGGATGGGTGTACACCTCCTGCTATATGGGGTGTAATATCATCCTCTCCCAGGATATGAATAACAATACCACAGGGTGGGTGAACACAGCCTGTGATACTGGAATTATTATCATCCTGCCCCCCTCCAGATACTAGGAACAATATCACAGAAGAGGTGCACACTCCCAGCAATACTGGGAGTAATAATCATACTCTTATTCCGTGACTATTAGGAGCAATATCACCGGGTGGGTGTACATTCACTGTTATGTTGGGAGTCATGTCACACTCTACCCCCTGGATATTAGGATCAATATCACAGGGTGAGTGTACACCTACTGCGATGTTAAGACCAATATCATGTTCTCCGTCCCTGAATATTAGGAACAATATCGCAGGTAGGTGTACACCCCTGAAGTATTAGGAATAATGTGATTATTATTAACCATCAATTATCAATTTTAATAATGTCAATGTTAATAATAATTACTAGACTATTATTAATAAATAATTATTTTAATCATATGATTCTGCATGACTTTATTAATATTATTCATCAAAAATATTAACTATTAATCTTAATAGTAATAATCATTTTATTACCATATTATTTTGTTATTGATTTAATTAGCATTGATTACTGATATCACTAATTTATTAATAATGATATTGCTGTTAATTATTAACAGTAATCACTAATATTTATAAGCAATATTAATTTTACTATCACTATTAGAATTATTAATATCAAAGATTACTATTACTTTTTATTATATTTATTAATATTAATAATTGATATTATTCTTCCTGAAACCCGGTGGGGAGGGGATGATATTACTCCCAATATCGCAGACAGTGTACACTCCTTTATGATGTTATTCCTAATAGCCAGGGGGTAGAGGATGACATTACTCAAAACATGGCAGTGGGAGTACATCCCTTCCCCCATCTTCTTCCTAATATCTTGGGTAGGAGAGGATGATATTACTCCTAATATCGCAGAGGGCGTAGACCTCCCCTGTGATATTGTCCCTAATATCCAAAGGTGGAGAGGATGATCTTTCTCCCAATTTCGCAGAGGGTGTACAACACCCCTGTGATATTGTTCCTAATATCCAGTGGGCGAGAGCATGAGATTA
>NW_022321023.1:0-1167 GCF_002776525.5 Piliocolobus tephrosceles | reverse complement strand
TAATCTCATGCTCTCGCCCACTGGATATTAGGAACAATATCACAGGGGTGTTGTACACCCTCTGCGAAATTGGGAGAAAGATCATCCTCTCCACCTTTGGATATTAGGGACAATATCACAGGGGAGGTCTACGCCCTCTGCGATATTAGGAGTAATATCATCCTCTCCTACCCAAGATATTAGGAAGAAGATGGGGGAAGGGATGTACTCCCACTGCCATGTTTTGAGTAATGTCATCCTCTACCCCCTGGCTATTAGGAATAACATCATAAAGGAGTGTACACTGTCTGCGATATTGGGAGTAATATCATCCCCTCCCCACCGGGTTTCAGGAAGAATAATATCAATTATTAATATTAATAAATATAATAAAAAGTAATAGTAATCTTTGATATTAATAATTCTAATAGTGATAGTAAAATTAATATTGCTTATAAATATTAGTGATTACTGTTAATAATTAACAGCAATATCATTATTAATAAATTAGTGATATCAGTAATCAATGCTAATTAAATCAATAACAAAATAATATGGTAATAAAATGATTATTACTATTAAGATTAATAGTTAATATTTTTGATGAATAATATTAATAAAGTCATGCAGAATCATATGATTAAAATAATTATTTATTAATAATAGTCTAGTAATTATTATTAACATTGACATTATTAAAATTGATAATTGATGGTTAATAATAATCACATTATTCCTAATACTTCAGGGGTGTACACCTACCTGCGATATTGTTCCTAATATTCAGGGACGGAGAACATGATATTGGTCTTAACATCGCAGTAGGTGTACACTCACCCTGTGATATTGATCCTAATATCCAGGGGGTAGAGTGTGACATGACTCCCAACATAACAGTGAATGTACACCCACCCGGTGATATTGCTCCTAATAGTCACGGAATAAGAGTATGATTATTACTCCCAGTATTGCTGGGAGTGTGCACCTCTTCTGTGATATTGTTCCTAGTATCTGGAGGGGGGCAGGATGATAATAATTCCAGTATCACAGGCTGTGTTCACCCACCCTGTGGTATTGTTATTCATATCCTGGGAGAGGATGATATTACACCCCATATAGCAGGAGGTGTACACCCATCCTGGGATATTGTTCCTAATATGCATGGAGGAGAGAGGCTGATATTACTCC
>NW_022321022.1:0-14687 GCF_002776525.5 Piliocolobus tephrosceles | reverse complement strand
CAAAGAAACTAAAAATCTTGAAAAAAGAGTGGAAGAATTGACAGCTAGACTAATTAATGCAGAGAAGGTCATAAACGAAATGACAGAGATGAAAACCATGACACGAGAAATACGTGACAAATGCACAAGCTTCAGTAACCGACTCGATCAATTGGAAGAAAGAGTATCAGCGATGGAGGATCAAATGAATGAAATGAAGCGAGAAGAGAAACCAAAAGAAAAAAGAAGAAAAAGAAATGAACAAAGCCTGCAAGAAGTATGGGATTATGTCAAAAGACCAAATCTACGTCTGATTGGGGTGCCTGAAAGTGAGGGGGAAAATGGAACCAAATTGGAAAACACTCTACAGGATATCATCCAGGAGAACTTCCCCAACCTAGCAGGCCAGGCCAACATTCAAATTCAGGAAATACAGAGAACGCCACAAAGATACTCCACCAGAAGAGCAACTCCAAGACACATAATTGCCAGATTCACCAAAGTTGAAATGAAGGAAAAAGTCTTAAAGGCAGCCAGAGAGAAAGGTCGGGTTACCCACAAAGGGAAGCCCATCAGACTGCCAGCAGATCTCTCGGCAGAAACTCTACAAGCCAGAAGAGAGTGGGGGCCAATATTCAACGTTCTTAAAGAAAAGAATTTTAAACCCAGAATTTCATATCCAGCCAAACTAAGTTTCATAAGTGAAGGAGAAATAAAATTCTTCACAGATAAGCAAATGCTTAGAGATTTTGTCACCACCAGGCCTGCCTTACAAGAGACCTGAAGGAAGCCCTAAACATGGAAAGGAACAACGGGTACCAGCCATTGCAAAAAAAATGCCAAAATGTAAAGACTATCGAGGCTAGGAAGAAACTGCATCAACTAATGAGCAAAATAACCAGTTAATATCATAATGGCAGGATCAAGTTCACACATAACAATATTAACCTTAAATGTAAATGGACTAAATGCTCCAATGAAAAGACACAGACTGGCAAACTGGATAGAGAGTCAAGACCCATCAGTCTGCTGTCTTCAGGAGACCCATCTCACATGCAGAGACATACATAGGCTCAAAATAAAGGGATGGAGAAAGATCTACCAAGCAAATGGAGAACAAAAAAAAGCAGGGGTTGCAATCCTAGTCTCTGATAAAACAGACTTTAAACCATCAAAGATCAAAAGAGACAAAGAAGGACATTACATAATGGTAAAGAGATCAATTCATCAGGAAGAGCTAACTATCCTAAATATATATGCACCCAATACAGGAGCACCCAGATTCATAAAGCAAGTCCTTAGAGACTTACAAAGAGACTTAGACTCCCATACAATAATAATGGGAGACTTCAACACTCCACTGTCACATTAGACTGATCAACAAGACAGAAAGTTAACAAGGATATCCAGGAATTAAACTCATCTCTGCACCAAGCGGACCTAGTAGACATCTATAGAACTCTCCACCCCAAATCAAGAGTATATACATTCTTCTCAGCACGACATCACACTTATTCAAAAATTGACCTCATAATTGGAAGCAAAGCACTCCTCAGCAAATATAAAAGAACAGAAATTATAACAAACTGTCTCTCAGACCACAGTGCAATTAAACAAGAACTCAGGACTAAGAAAATCAATCAAAACTGCTCAACTACATGGAAACTGAACAACCTGCTCCTGAATGACTACTGGGTACATAACGAAATGAAAGCAGAAATAAAGATGTTCTTTGAAACCAGTGAGAACAAAGATACAACATACCAGAATCTCTGGGACACATTTAAAGCAGTGTGTAGAGGGAAATTTATAGCACTAAATGCCCACAAGAGAAAGCTGGAAAGATCTAAAATTGACACTCTAACATCACAATTAAAAGAACTAGAGAGGCAAGAGCAAACACACTCAAAAGCTAGCAGAAAGCAAGAAATAACTCAGATCAGAGCAGAACTGAAGGAGATAGAGACACAAAAAACCCTCCAAAAAATCAAGGAATCCAGGAGTTCGTTTTTTGAAAAGATCAACAAAATTGACAGACAGCTAGCAAGACTAATAAAGAAGAAAAGAGAGAGGAATCAAATAGACACAATAAAAAATGATAAAGGGGATATCACCACCAACCCCACAGAAATACAAACTACCATCAGGGAATACTATAAACATTTCTACGCAAATCAACTAGAAAATCTAGAAGAAATGGATACTTTCCTGGACACTTACACTCTCCCAAGACTAAACCAGGAAGAAGTTGAATCCCTGAATAGACCAATAGCAGCCTCTGACATTGAGGCAACAATTAATAGCCTACCCACCAAAAAAAGCCCAGGACCAGATGGATTCACAGCTGAATTCTACCAGAGGTACAAGGAGGAGCTGGTACCATTCCTTCTGAAACTATTCCAATCAATAAAAAAAGAGGGAATACTCCCTAACTCATTTTATGAGGCCAACATCATCCTGATACCAAAGCCTGGCAGAGACACAACAAAAAAAAGAGAATTTTAGACCAATATCCCTGATGAACATCGATGCAAAAATCCTCAATAAAATACTGGCAAACCGGATTCAGCAGCACATCAAAAAGCTTATCCACCATGATCAAGTGGGCTTCATCCCTGGGATGCAAGGCTGGTTCAACATTTGCAAATCAATAAATGAAATCCAACATATAAACAGAACCAAAGACAAGAACCACATGATTATCTCAATAGATGCAGAAAAGGCTTTTGACAAAATTCAACAGCCCTTCATGCTAAAAACACTCAACAAATTCGGTACTGATGGAACATACCTCAAAAGAATAAGAGCTATTTATGACAAACCCACAGCTAATATCATACTGAATGGGCAAAAACTGGAAAAATTCCCTTCGAAAACTGGCACAAGACAGGGATGTCCTCTCTCACCATTCCTATTCAACATAGTGTTGGAAGTTCTGGCTAGGGCAATCAGGCAAGAGAAAGAAATCAAGGGTATTCCATTAGGAAAAGAAGAAGTCAAATTGTCCCTGTTTGCAGATGACATGATTGTATATTTAGAAACCCCATCGTCTCAGCCCAAAATCTCCTGAAGCTGATAAGCAACTTCAGCAAAGTCTCAGGATACAAAATTAATGTGCAAAAATCACAAGCATTCTTATACACCAGTAACAGACAAGCAGAGAGCCAAATCAGGAATGAACTTCCATTCACAATTGCTTCAAAGAGAATAAAATACCTAGGATACCAACTTACTAGGGATGTAAAGGACCTCTTCAAGGAGAACTACAAACCACTACTCAGTGAAATCAAAGAGGACACAAACAAATGGAAGAACATACCATGCTCATGGATAGGAAGAATCAATATCGCGAAAATGGCCATACTGCCCAAGGTTATTTATAGATTCAATGCCATCCCCATCAAGCTACCAATTAGTTTCTTCACACAATTGGAAAAAACTGCTTTAAAGTTCATTTGGAACCAAAAAAGAGCCCGCATTGCCAAGACAATCCTAAGTCAAAAGGACAAAGCTGGAGGGATCACGCTACCTGACTTCAAACTATACTACAAGGCTACAGTAACCAAAACAGCATGGTACTGGTACCAAAACAGAGATATAGACCAATGGAACAGAACAGAGTCCTCAGAAATAATACCACACATCTACAGCCATCTGATCTTTGACAAACCTGAGAGAAACAAGAAATGGGGAAAGGATTCTCTATTTAATAAATTGTGCTGGGAAAATTGGCTAGCTATAAGTAGAAAGCTGAAACTGGATCCTTTCCTTCCTCCTTATACGAAGATTAATTCAAGGTTGATTAGAGACTTAAATGTTAGACCTAATACCATAAAAACCCTAGAAGAAAATCTAGGTAGTACCATTCAGGACATAGGCATGGGCAAGGACTTCATGTCTAAAACACCAAAAGCAATGGCAGCAAAAGCCAAAATTGACAAATGGGATCTAATTAAACTAAAGAGCTTCTGCACAGCAAAAGGAACTACCATTAAAGTGAACAGGCAACCTACAGAATGGGAGAAAATTTTTGCAATCTACTCATCTGACAAACGGCTAATATCCAGAATCTACAAAGAACTCAAACAAATATACAAGAAAAAAACAAACAACCCCATCAAAAAGTGGGCAAAGGATATGAACAGACATTTCTCAAAAGAAGACATTCATACAGCCAACAGACACATGAAAAAATGCTCATCATCACTCGCCATCAGAGAAATGCAAATCAAAACCACAATGAGATACCATCTCACACCAGTTAGAATGGCAATCATTAAAAAGTCAGGAAACAACAGGTGTTGGAGAGGATGTGGAGAAATAGGAACACTTTTACACTGTTGGTGGGATTGTAAACTAGTTCAACCATTATGGAAAACAGTGTGGCAATTCCTCAAGGATCTAGAACTAGATGTACCATATGACCCAGCCATCTCACTACTGGGTATATACCCAAAGGATTATAAATCATGCTGCTATAAAGACACATGCACACGTATGTTTATTGTGGCACTATTCACAAGAGCAAAGACTTGGAATCAACCCAAATGTCCATCTGTGACAAACTGGATTAAGAAAATGTGGCACATATACACCATGGAATACTATGCAGCCATAGAAAAGATGAGTTTGCATCCTTTGTAGGGACATGGATGCAGCTGGAAACCATCATTCTTAGCAACCTATCACAAGAAGAGAAAACCAAACACCGCATGTTCTCACTCATAGGTGGGAACTGAACAATGAGATCGCTTCGACTCGAGAAGGGGAACATCACACACTGGGGCCTATCATGGAGAGGGCGGAGGGGGGAGGGATTGCATTGGGGAATTATACATGATATAAATGATGAATTGATGTGTGCTGACGAGTTGATGGGTGCAGCACACCAGCATGGCATAAGTATACATATGTAACAAACCTGCACATTATGCACATGTACCCTAAAACTTAAAGTATAATAAAAAAAAAAGAAAAAAATGTGTTATAATTAAACAAAAATGCTTCTGCACAGCAACCAAAATAATCAGAAAAGTCAGCAGGTAACACACAGAATGGAGGAAAATACTCACAAAACATTCATCAAATGAAGATTATTAACCTAAATCTACAAGGAACTCATAAAAGTCAGCAAAATAAACGTAAATAATCTCATCAAAAAGTGAGCCAAGGATATGAATAGACAATTCTCAAAAGAGAAATATACAAATGGCCAACAGACATATAATGAATGCTTAACATCACTGATTATCGGGGAATGCAAATCAAGACCACAGTAAAATACCACCTTGCTCCTTTAAGAATGGCCATAAATGCAAAATCATAAAACAGTAGATGTTTGTGTGGATCTTGCATAAAGCGAACAATTTTACAGTTTTGGTGCGAATGCAAACCAGTACAACTACTATGAAAAACAGTAAGGAGATTTCTTAAAGGACTAAAAGTAGAATTACTGTTTGATACAGTAGTCCTACTACTGGGTATCTACCCAGAGGAACAAAAGTTATTGTATTTAAAATACACTTGCACACACATGTTTATAGCAGAACAATTTGTAATTGCAAAAACATGGAACCAGCCTAAATGCCATCAACCAGAGTGGACAAAAAAATGTGCTCTCTCTATACATATACATATATATATAATATATGTATATATTATATGCATATGTATAATATATATAATAGATGTATATATTATATGCACATATATACAATATATATACACACATACACATATATTTACCATGGAATAATACTCAGCTATGGAAAGCAATGGTGGTAGTTGCACATTGTATGAGACCTGGAGAACAATACAATACATTAGCTGTATCGAAAACCTCCATAAAAACTGCATGCAAAATGAATAAAAATTTTTAAGGATGGTTTAAAACTCTGCCAAGAACCTAGATAAATTTTAGGATCATGCACATAGTTATTATTCTGTGCAGTGATTATTTCCAAGATATGTTTAAATTAGCTCATATCATAAATAAATATACATATAGTAGAAAAACTATGAAAACCTGAAGAAAAGTTAATAATTCTAAATAGTTTTAAATTGATTTATATTCTTCAGTGATGATGGAATCATTATTTTAAAATACAATAGCTCTATAAATGCAGAAATGCGCATAGGAAGAAGAAGAGGGAAATAACAGCTTTAATAATGAAATATCTTAAAATTACTTAGTAGTACATAGGAGGTCCCTAAGTATTTACTGGAAAATCTAGGGCTCAAAGTTGAGAATAAATAATAAAAACCTTCTGCTTTCTCCTAGGCACAAAGTAGGACAAAAGTTCATTGACTTTTACATGTACGACTGTTGAGAAAGCCAGAAAGAAAGAAAGGAAAATTCTTGCAAAGCTTTTTATTTATTTTTTATTTTATTTTTTTTTATTTTTGGGGGGCTCAAGTGAAAAACTGAAAAGGTTCTTGAGGACCTTGCTAGAATTTAAGTTCCTATATATGGTATTTACAAATATCTCAGAGAATCTCAAGACTTGAAAAAATATTAGAGCTTATTTATGTAATGTTTTATTCAATTCTGAAGTTATTTTATTTGATTAAATAAGCAAATTTTTAAATTATCTGCAAAACTGTTATATAATCTCTAACATTAAATTTCTTTGGTAGGTAAGATAATTTTAACCTTTTGAAGTACATCTGTTGTGTAAACACTATGAGCTAACAGTGGGAACACTTTGTGTCATTTAGTGAAATGAGTAATCCACAGCAAGATGTCAATGTTTTTATGAGACTAGTACTGTGAGTAATTACTGCTTGGCTATAATATCTTGAAAATATGAATCATTTCATATACAAATAAAATTGCAAATTTTATATTCATTTACAGAATCTCTTTAACATTTTCAGCTCATACTACAACAGATATCAGAGATGAAAGAATAGACAAAAAAAGATAAAATAAAAAATCTTTCAAAACCTTTTCAAATGTCAAGCTCACTTGGACATGCTTAAGAAATTGTTTTGTTTTGTTAGTGGGATTGATCAGGGCAGTTCTATGTGGAACTAATAAATTCCAACCTATACAGCTATTTTTCTAAATAATATTTTTGTGTGTTTATGTAAACATGTCTCCAATAATTTAAAATGTACTAATTATGTTTTATAAAAACATAGAATAAACTCTTCAGAAAAGGTTCATTTCCTAATTGCTCTACATTACCATCAGATGGCTGAAAAGAGTTGATCAACACTATTCAAAGCATTTTACCTAAAACAAGTAACATTTTTCTAAGTAACACATACTGAAATTAATTTAGTTTTATTTTAAGCATGATAAAGTATATTCATTTTTTAGGTATTTGCTGAATTACCAATTTCTGCTTTTATAAAAAAAGTCAATATCATTCAGATTATATAAAACAGCAAGGGAAAGTTCTAGAACTAAATGCTATAACATAACAGTCATTTAGAAATGTTATTATACCCATTAATATTATTATTATTTTCAGGAGCTGCATTTATCCCTGTCATAATACTGAAGCCAAAATTTTGCTATCTACTTGCCTATCAAGTGTTTCCTTTCTATAATCATGGAAAAATGTAGAAAATTTGCCCAATGTTTTATGTGCACATTAATTTAACACATATTTATTTCACATGCATGTATGCCAAGTGTCTACTTGCTATTAGTCCAAGATGAAGTAAATACAGTTTTTACCTTCAAAAGACTCACAATTTAGTGGAACTAATACTGTGGAAAATTACAATTAAAATATAAGCAAAGTTACTTTGGGCAAGTGAAGGATGCTTTCAAAGCCCAGGGTGTAATTATCTTGAAGGCTTTCTGGAGGACTAAGAATTTAATTGAAAGATAAATAAAAATAGGAGTTCGACTAAACAAGAGGAATGAGGTAACATATCAAGTCACAGGTCTGGGGCAGTTACAGTTAAAGCAAAGAGATGAGATAGATCATGAAACATTCAGAGATTTGTAAGTTACTATGTAGAGTTGGAACGTGAGAGCACTGAGGAAGGCAAGACTCACTATGCTGAAAGTCTTGTCACTTCAAAATTATGCCTTTTATATAATGAAAGCATGGTGAAGTTTTCTAAAAAATTGAGTTGTATATTAAGAGCATGCAGATGTATTAATATCTTGAAATAATGCTTATTTAGAAAAAGAATAATAATAACTAGTGGAAAAAAACTGTTGCGAAAATGACATTGAGGAAAATATGCTATTATTTGGTGCAAGAGGATGATGGCTTGAATTGGGGTTGGTTACCAGGTGGATATATACAATTAGATAATTTAGAAAGAAATAAAAGACAGAATTTACATGTCCTAGCAATACGATATCAACTCTCTAGTTTCTGTCATAAGCTAGGGAATGAATGTGGCTAATCGAGAACAACACCCCCACCACCAAAAAAAGAAAGGATTTGTGGACAAAGATAAGGAGGTCATATTTATCATCTCTGCTTTTCTCAAAGTTACAATGAATGATCCTTTCTATGAATATTCCCTTTGCTATTATCTGCTTTCTCTTTCCATAACTGTTATTATTTGGATGTCACCTTCCTTGGCTGATTTTTTAATTTAATATCTAGCCTACTTCTTAATATTTTACATTTGTAACACTTTATGATAAATATACAACCTATTGGATATAATAAAACAATATTTATTTGATGCTGTTTCTGGACAAAAACAAAAAGGACTGTATACTGCACATAAAGCCAACATAACTACATAAAATAATTTCTTGTTAGAAAGTGTTGTGCAAAGAATACTTACTGCTTGATCTTCAGATCATGGTTAAGATAATCTGATTTCATTATTTGTTATATTTTCCTTGGACATAGTATTTTTTATGGTTCACATCCAAAAAAGTATAAAGCATTTTATGTTATACAAACAAAATGGTAGTTTATAAGAATTGATAAAATAAAAATTATAACTCAACAAACTAAAACGTTAGATATTCTGCCTGAAAAGTATTTTCAATTCCAAATTATTTACTCATTCAGAAATTAAAATAAAATTTTAATTTTATTTTAAAATTTAAACAAAAATTTATCTACTATGAAACCTGACTAAATGTCCACTTTGCCTCGTTTTGGGCTGCAGGAGAAAGAAATAATTAAACTGTGAAATAAATCACAGAATTCAGGAAATGAAAGATAATTGTTCTAAACAGAGTTCTACAGGTTTCTACATAAATGGGAACCACAGTAAACCTTAGGATGAGATATCAAGGAATTTCCTTATGGCAGCTGAGCAGTGATCCAACAGGGTTGATACAAGCAGGTAGATGGAGCTTGCAAACTAAAGAGTCTCTGAAGAAAAAACAGAACTGATATGCCTATAAATACAGAAAATGTTATTGATAGAATTTATATTCAACAAAGAAGTAGAGAATTTGCGGAGAAAATGAGATAATCTCTAAGATAATTTGACATATGGAACAAAAAGACAATTTAATGTTTTCAGTAAATCAATAAACTAAAATAGATAATAAAAATTAATTGACTAAACTTTAGCTTGCAAAGGGGAAATATACATGATTATCAATATTTTCCCCAGTGACTTCTCAATACAATCTTTCTTCTTAGATTCTGCAGAAGGTAGTTATTTAGTTTTGGCCTTAGCTCCGCAGTTAGCAAACTGCTGTCACTGGCAACCAGGTTCTGCTATCTAACCTTTTCCCTTCTGCAAATATAGATGTCTGAACTGAAATGAATATATCATCTAAAGAAGTCAATTTCCCTTTATCTGAGAATTTGAGTGAGACCCAGAGAATGTAGAATTAAGTCTTGTATCAGATCAATGGCAGAACTTCTCAGCTTTATAGCTACCTCTCAATTTCCCTGTATTTAAAAACATTCCTAATTTCCAGAACACTATTTATTCCCTCACACTGAATAATAGAAGATACACCAGGATCCTTCCAATGTATTCTCATTTTTGCTTAAAATTTTTGGACGTTCTAGACGATAATACTCAGAATTGTTTCTTTCAAAGGATTCTGTCGTTACTCAGAGGAACTGAAGAGGATTGAAAAGACAGCCTTGGGTAGAAAAGACCATCTTGTGTCATTGACACCACCCTTCTACCACCCCTGACAGCATCTGTGCAGAGAGAAAATCTGTGTATCTGTGGAAGAGAGAGAGAGCAGCTATTATGGGACTTTTCTTTGGAACTCAGTGCTGCCCTATATAGTAGAAAGCAACATAGGGCAGAACTTATCCAGTAACCATGAAGGGAACACTTAGACCAGCCCTAGGCAGAGGGGAATCCTCCATTCTAGTTGTCAGAACCTGAGTATCAGCAAGCCACACCACCCTGGGCTAAAGTGCCATGGGGTTCTCAATCAACTTGACAGGCAGTCTAAACAACAAGGACTACAATTCCTGGGCAATTCCTAGTGCTGTGCTGGGGTCAAAGCCAGTAGACTTAGGGTACACATGACCAAGTGAGATATCAACCAGGGCAGATAAGCTAGTGCTTGCATCACACCTTCTCTAACCCCAGACAGTGAAGCTCAGAGTTCCAGGAGAGACTCATTCCATCTACGTGAGGAGAAGAGAGGAGGGGAGAGAAAACTAGAGGGGAGATCAAAGAGGATTTTGTCTTGCAAATTAGTTACAATCTCAGCCATAGTAGAATAGCATACCAGGCAGAGTCCTGAGGTACCCATTCCAACCTTACCTCCTGGACAACATTTTTAAACACACTCTAAGCCAGAAGGGAACCCATTGCCTTGAAGGGAAGGAGTTCATCCTGACAGAATGTATTACCTGCTGACTATAGAGCCCATGGACCCTCAATAATCAGCAGTGGTTGCCGGGCAGTACTGGTTGTAAGACTTTGGTAAGAATCAGAGCAGTGCTGGTTTCAGTGGTGATTCAGCACATTCCTAGCTATGATGACTTCAGGAAAAGACCCCTTCTGATTCATAAAAGGAGATGGAGGACTAAAATGAATTTTGTCTTATAGTTTGAGTACCAACTCTCCCACAGCGGGTTTGAGCACCAAGTGAGCTCCTGGGGTCCTTGATGGCAGGTCTTTGCTTCTTAATGGCATTTTTAGACATGCCCTGGGTCAGAGGGAAGCCCAGTCCCCTAAAGGGAGGGAATCATGACTGGCAGCATTCACTACAAGCTGACTGAAGAACCACTGTGCCTTGAGCAAACATCAGCAGTAGCCAGGCAGTACTTACCAGAGGCCTTGAGTATGGTGGCCATGGGGAAGACTTGTCTGCCTTAGGAAAGGGGAGGAATTAGTGGGAAGAACTTTGTCTTGTGGTTTGAGTGCCAGCTTAGCCACAGTAGAATAGAGCACCAGGTAGATTCCTAAGGTTTTTGACTCCAAGCCTGGCTCCTGGACAGCATTTTCAGACCCTCCAGGCTGGTAGAATCTTGCTATACTAAAGGAAGGACAAAAGCATGATTTATTTAGCCACTTGCTGATTGTAGAGCCTTTAGAATTTGAGTGAACATAGGCAGTAGCCAGGCAGTGGTCACTGTGGACATTAGACATGACCCAGTGCTGTTCTGGCTTCAGGTATAAAAACAGTCCTAGTGCTGATGGCCACAAGGGTGGTTGTGCCACCCATTTTCCCACTCTGGAGAGCTCAGAACACACAGCAGATCTGTCTGGGGGAAAGTAAGTAAAGGAAGAGAACAAGAATCTTTGCATGGCAACCAAGAGAATTATTTCATATTCTAACCGATACCACCTAGGTGGTACTTCTATGAATCTGCAATACAACATTACCAGGCTTAGGGTAAAAACTAGAGAAAATGAACCTGTAGTGACTAAAAAATGAAATCACCCACTGAAGTCTCTTTGAATATTGGAAAGCCTTCCCAAGAAGAAGGATCCAAACTAGCCCAGACTGTGAAGACTACAGGTAATACCTAACACCTCAATGCCCAGACACCAACAAACATCAAGACCGTGCAGAAAAACATGACCTCACCATATGAATTTACTAATGCACAAATGACAAAATCTGGAGGGTGGGGGTCAGAAATATGTGACATTTCAGACAGAGAACTCAAGATAACTGATTTGAGGAAGCTCAATGAAATTCAAAATAATACTTTGAGCTAAAGCAGAAATTACCAAGCAGAAGAAAGAATTAGAGAGCTTGAAGATACGCTGATGAAAAATACACAGTAAGAGGAAAGAAAAGTACTAAGGAGAAACAAAAGCATAAAGAAGTAACAAGAGTGAAACATGCCTACTGTCTAGAAAATATCTTACACAGGGAAAATCTAAGAGGTACTGACCTTAAAGAGGAAGTAGAGATAGAAATTGAAGTACTAATACCTTGTTAAAAGAAAGGCAGAAAGAAAGGAAAATGGGAAGAAGAGACCACAAAACCCGGAAAACAAATAATAAAATGGTAGGAATGAATCCTCACTTATCAATAACAATGATTGTAAATAGACTAAGTTCTTTCATCAAAAGACATAGAGTGATTAAATGGATAAAAAACAAGACCCAGTGATCTGTTACCTACAAGAAACACTTTATAAAGACACACATACACTGAAAATAAAGAGATAGAAAGAGATAGTCCATGCAAATGGAAACCAAAAGAGGGTAGGAGTATGTATACTTACATCAGACAAAATAGATTTCAAGACAGAAAATATAAAAACAGAAAAAACGTTATTGTGTAATTATAAAGTGGCAAATTCAGCAAGGTAATATAACAATTGGAAGTACATATGCTCTCAATGATGGAACACCCAGATACAGAAAACAAATATTATTAGAGTTAAAGAAAGAAATAGACACCAATTCAATAAGAGCTGTAGATTTTAGTCAGCAGGTACAGAACATCCAGACAGAAAATCAACAAAGACACATGGGGCTTAGTCTACACTGCAGAACAAATGAACATAAGGAATATTTACAGAACATTTTTACCATTGGCTGCAAAATATACACATTCTTCTCCTGAAGACATGAATCATTCTGAAGGATAGCCAAAATGTTAGACCAACAAACAAATCCTTAAAAAAATAAAATAATAAAATCACATCCAAATATCTTATCTGGTAACAATAAAATAAAGCTAGGAATCAATAACAAAGTAAGTTTGAAACTATACAAATAAATGGAAATTAAATGAGAAATTCATGAATGACAATGGGCCTATGAGGAAATTAAGATAAAAATATAACATGCTTGAAACAAATGATAGTATGCACAAACAAACAAACAAAAGAAACCTCTATGGAATATAGCAAAAGCCTATGGAATATAGAAAATGTAGTAGTAAGATGAAAGTTTATAGCTATAATTCCCTACATCTAAAAGAACAGGAAAACGTCAAATAATCTAATAATGCATCTAATAATGCAACTAGAAAAGTGAAAGAAATCCAAACCTAATGTTAGAAGAAAAGTAACAGTAAAGATTAGACCAGAAATAAACAAAATCAAAAAGTAAATATTATAATACATAAGATCAATGAAATGAAAATATAAGCAAAATCATGTTTTTTTTTGAAAAGATAAACAAAATCGACATATCTTTAACTAGACCAAAAAAAAAAAAAAATAGTAAACCCAAATTAATAAAAATCAGAAATAAAAAAGGAGATATTACAACCAATACCACAGAAATTCAAAGGTTTATTAGAGGATACTATGAACAACAATATTTCAAAAAATTGGAAAACCTAGACAAAAATAGATGAATTCCTAGTCATATACAGTGTACCGATAGTAAACCATGAAGAAATTAAAAAAAAAAAAAAAAACTGAACATACCAATAAAAGTAACACGATCAAAGCTGTCAAAAAAAAAAAAATCTCCCAGTAAAAAAGAAAAAGCAAAATAAAAAAATCAACATACAAAAATCAGTAGCATTTCTATATGCTAACAGTGAAAAAATTAACCAAATTTATTGCTGAGGCTTAAGTAGGTAAATAAAGCCCCTGGGAAGCTCGAACTGGGTGGAGCTCATAGCAGCTCAAGGAAACCTGCCTGTCTCTGTAGACTCCACATCTGGGGACAGGGCTCAGCTAAAGGAGCAGAAGCCTATGCAGAAGCGAACGACTCTGTCTGACAGCTTTGAAGAGAGCAGTGGATCTCCCAACACGGAGGTTGAGATCTGAGAAGGGGCAGTCTGCCTGCTCAAGTGGGTCCCTGACCCCTGAGTAGCCTAACTGGGAGACATCCCCCACTAGGGGCAGTCTGACACCCCACACCTCACAGGGTGGATACACCCCTGAGAGGAAGCTTCCAAAGCAAGAATCAGACAGGTGCACTCACTGTTCAGCAATATTCTGTCTTCTGCGACTTCTGCTGCTGATACCCAGGCAAATAGGGTCTGGAGTGGACCTCAAGCAATCTCCAACAGACCTATAGCTGAGGGTCCTGACTGTCAGAAGGAAAACTCTCAAACAGGAAGGACACCTATATCAAAACCCCATCAGTACGTCACCATCATCAAAGACCAGAGACAGATAAAACCACAAAGATGGGGAAAAAGCAGGGCAGAAAAGCTGGAAATTCAAAAAATAAGAGCGCATCTCCTCCTGCAAAGGAGCACAGCCCATCGCCAGCAATGGATCAAAGCTGGTCAGAGAATGATTTTGATGAGATGACAGAAGAAGTCTTCAGTCCATCAAACCTCTCAGAGCAAAAGGAGGAATTATGTACCCACCACAAAGAAACTAAAAATCTTGAAAAAAGAGTGGAAGAATTGACAGCTA
>NW_022321021.1:0-5579 GCF_002776525.5 Piliocolobus tephrosceles | reverse complement strand
GAAGAACCCGGAAGTGCACCATCTTGCCTCGGTTCGTCCAAACAGTCACAAGCTTTAAACAATGTTAATATTAATAGTTAATATTTGTTAAGGACTTACTGTGCCAGGCATTGTCCTAATAAATCTATTAACTCACTTAATCTTCACATAGGAAATAGGAGCTATCATTTCCCTACATGGAAATGGTGGACCTGAAAGGCTAGGTAACTTACCCTAGGTAATGCAGTCAATAATTGGTGGAGCTAGCAAATGTTGCATTTATACTTTTAGAAGTATACAGTACTTTATCTATCATTTAAGTAGAAGAGAACTGATATATTCCAGATAGAACAAGTAACTTGTTTAGGAGCACCATGTAAGTTGGTGGAAAAGCTAGAATTATAATGAACCTTGGTTTCCTGATTTTCAGTGTATCCCACATTCTCTCTTGTTTATGAATTTGGTATTTCCTCCTTCTTTTTCTCTTGTTTCTATGTTTCTCTTGTTTCAGAATGTAAAATTTTGTTTGTACAGGTAGAAAATAAAGAAGTCAGATGTTGCAACTGCTGCAAGTCCAAGAGTAACTCTAATTATAAGAGTAACTAGCCAGAAAGTAATAGGAAGTGCCATGACAAAGGTGTACTTTGTACGGGAGGGCTGAGTTTACATGAAGATGGAGGACCCAGAAAGCTTCCGTGAAGTAGAACTGGATGGTATTTGAGCCAGAGTACTGCATAACGAGATCTCCCTTCACTTTAGGAATCCTAACTGTAAAGTAGCGTGTAGGATGCACTAGAGCTGCTACAGAAGCAGAAGGTAAAGAGAATGGTTCTGAAGCTATTGGGGTAGCAAAGGTAGGAGCTGGTGGCCAGAAGAAAAGATGAAGTTGACAGTAGAGATTTTGGAGACCACTACATAGGAACAGATGGGATTCCCAAGGTGAGGGTTGGGGCCGGGCTTAGGTGAGCAGCAAGAGAGAGAGAGAGTCAGAGCAAGAACATAATTGAATCTAGGAAAACAAGATACTCTACGATTTTTTATAACAAACTTAGTAAGTTTCTAATGCTTTGCACTTTCATATGCATGATCCATGTATTCCTAGAACTTTTCTTCAATACAGCTTGCCTGAATTTTACAGGTGCAGCTAATAAGGGTCTCTGTGACACTAAAGCCCCTCTTTACTCATTTCACTACTCAACACTACCAACTAGCTACTTTTTATATTGCAGCAGCCTTTTCAAACCTTTTTCCTTAAATCTGACTCTCAGAGACTATAATTTAGCACAAAAACCCTTCAATATAGATCTTTGAGTGAGGGTATTAACCCAAGACAGAACAACTATGTATTATTCTCAACCTAATCACGAGTAAGAGACAAAGCTTGGATTCAGACAAAAGCGATATAGGCTTTTTTTTTCACTTATAGATTTTAATGTAATACAGAATTATTATCTCAGAGTTAAGCATTTGAAGTTGGATTAGTCACACCTTCTGTGTCTCATCAAGTGGGCCCAATGCCTATGGTAGCTCTACTAAGAAGCAACCACTTTGCATTTTACACAGTATAATCAGAGACAGCCTTCCACAAAAAAAAATTTAAAAATGTCATTGACTGCACAGCCCCCTCCCCTTTTTTTGATAAACTTTCTTTTAACCTTTCTTCTTAGTCTTTGTCTGCTCAGTGTCTATTGTTGCAATCTTTAGAAGTGTTGAATCAGGGATTCCCAGGCAAGATGGCTGAATAGGAACAGCTCTGGTCTGCAGCTCCCAGTGAGACCAATGCAGAAAGTGGGTGATTTCTGCATTTCCAACTGAGGTGCCCAGTTCATCTCATTGGGACTGGTTAGAAAGTGGGTTCAGCCCACGGAAGGTGAGAAGAAGCAATGTGAGGCATTGCCTCACCCAGGAAGTGCGAGGGGTTGGGGAACTTCCTCCCCTAGCCAAGGGAAGTCATGAGGGACTGTGCCATGAGGAATGGTGCTATCCGGCCCAGATACTACACTTTTCCCACGTTCTTCACAACTCACAGACCAGGAGATTCCCTTGGGTGCCTACACCACCAGGGCCCTGGGTTTCAAGCACAAAACTGGGTGGCCATTTGGGCAGACACTGAGCTAGCTGTAGGGTTTTTTTTTTTTTCTTTTTTCTCATACCTCAGTGGCACCTGGAACACCAGCGAGACAGAATCATTCACTCCCCTGGAATGGGGACAGAAGCCAGGGAGCCAAGTGGTCTTGCTCAGTGGATCCCACCCCCATGGAGCCCAGCAAGCTAAGGAAGATCCACTGACTTGAAATTCTTGCTGCCAGTACAGCAGTCTGAACTCAACCTGGAATGCTTGAGCTTGGTGGCAGGAGGGGCATCTGCCATTACTAAAGCTTGAGCAGTCATTTTCCTTTCACAGTGTAAACAAAGCCTCCAGGAAGTTTGGACTGGGCGGAGCCCAATGCAGTGCTGCAAAGCTGCTGTAGCCAGACTGCCTCTCTAGATTCCTCCCCTCTGGGCAGGGCATCTCTGAAAGAAAGGCAGCAGCCCCCCGTCATGGGCTTATAGATAAAACTCCCATCTCCCTGGGACAGAGCACCTGGGGGAAGGGGTGGCTGTGGGCACAACTTCAGCAGACTTAAACGTTCCTGCCTGCCAGCTCTGGAGAGAGCAGCGGATCTCCCAGCACAGTGCTCGAGCTCTGCTAAGGGACAGACTGCCTCATCAAGTGGGTCCCTGACTCCCATGCCCTTGCCAGGGAGACACCTCCCAGCAGGGGTGGATAGACACCTCATACAGGAGCACTCCTGCTGGCATCTGTCTGGTACCCCTCTGGGAGGAAACTTCCAGAAGAAGGAGCAGGCAGCAGTCTTTGCTGTTCTGCAGCCTCTGCTGGTGATACTCAGGCAAATAGGGTCTGGAGTGGATCCCCAGCAAACTCCAGCAGACTTGCAGAAGAGGAGCCGGACTGACTGTCAGAAGGGAAACTAACAAACAGAAAGCAATAGCATCAACCTCAATAAAAAGGATGACCACACAAAAACTCCATCCGCAGATCACCAACAGCAAAGACCAAAGGTAGACAAATCCATGAAGATGAGGAAAAACCAGCATAAAAAGGCTGAAAATTCCAAAACCAGAATGTCTCTTCACCTCCAAAGGATCACAACTCCTCGCCAGCAAAGGAATAAAACTGGATGGAGAATGAGTTTGACAAACTGACAGAAGTAGGATTCAGAAGGTGGATAATAGCAAACTCTTCTGAACTAAAGGAGCATGTTCTAATGCAATGCAAGGAAGCTAAGACCTTTGATAAAAGGTTAAAGGAATAGTTAACTACAATAACCAATTTAGAATCAAGTGGAAATTACAGAGTTGAAAAATGCAATTGACATACTGAAGAATGAATCAGAGTCTCTTAATAGTGTAGTTGATCAAGCAGAAGAAAGAATTGGTGAGCATGAAGACAGGCTACTTTAAAATACACAGTAAGATGAGAAAAAAGACGAAAGAATAAAAAACAATTAAGCATGCCTACCAGATCTAGAAAATAGCCTCAAATGGGAAAATGTAAGAGTTATTGGCCTTAAAAAGGATGTAGGGAAAGAGATGAGGAAGAAAGATTTTTTCAAAGGCATAATATCAGAGAATTTCTCAAATGTAAAGAAAGATACCAACATTCATGTTCCAGAAGGTTATTATAACACCAAACAGGTTTCACTCAAAAGATGACTATGTCAAATCATTTAGTAATCAGACTCCCAAAGGTCAAGGATAAAGAAAGTATCCTAGAAGCAGCAAAAGGAAATAAATGAATAATATACAATGGTGCTCCAATATAACTGGCAGCAAAATTCTCAGTGGATACCTTACAGGTCAGCAGAGGGTGGCATAGTATATTTAAAGTGTTGACGAAAAAATACTTTTACCCTAGAATAGTATATCAAGCAAAAATATCCTTTAAGTATGATAGAGAAATAAAGACGTTTCCAGACAAATAAAAGCTGAGAGATTTTATCAACACCAGATGTGTCCTACAAGAAATGCTAAAGGGAGTTTTTCAACCTAAAGGAAAAGGATGTTAATGAGAAATATGAAATCATCTGAAGGTACAAAACTCAGGTGTAATAGTAAGCACATGGAAAAATACAGAATAGGTTAACACTGTAACTGTGGTGTGTAAGTTACTCTTGACTTAAGTAGAAAGACTAAATGATGAACCAACAAAAATAATAAATACAATAACTTTTCAAGACAAAGATATTACAGTAAAACATAAATAGGAATAAAAAGTTTAAAAGTGGAGTGGAGTGGGGGCAAAATTAATGTGTAGAGTTTTAATTAGATTTTTGGGTATGTGTTTGTTTATGCAATCAGTATTAAGTTGTCATCAGTTTATAATAATGGATTATATATAGTATTTCTAAGCCTCATGGTTATATCCAATCAAGAAACATACAATGGATGCAGAAAAAATAAAAATCAAGAAATTAAATTATACCATCAGAGAAAACCACCTTCACTAAAAAGAAGGCAGCAAGGAAGGAAAGAAGGAAGAGAATACCACAAAACAATAAGAAAGCAAATAACAACCTGGCAGGAGTAAGTCCTGACTTATCAACAGTAACATTGAGTGTAAATGGGCTAAACTCTCTAATGAAAAGACGTACAGAGGCTGAATGGATGAAAAAACAAGATCCATCGACCTGTTGCTTACAGGAAAAGCACTTCACCTATAAAGATACACATTGGCTGAAAATGAAGGGATGGAAAATTATATTCCATGCCAATGGAAATGAAAAAAGAGCAGCAGTAGCTATACTTAGACAAAGTAGATTTCAAGACGAAAACTGTAAGAAGAGACAAAAAAAATATATAATGATACAGTGGTCAATTCAGTTAGAGGATATGACAATACAAATGCATTCAACACTGGAGCACCAGACATATAAAGCAAATATAATAAGAGCTAAAGGGGAAGAACCCAATAACAATAATAACTAGAAACTTTAACATCCCACTTTCAGCACCATACAAATTTTCCAGACAGAAAATTAACAAGGAAATATCAGAATTAATCTGCACTATAGAATAAATGGACCTAATAGATATTTACAGATCATTTCATCCAATGACTGCAGAATACATATTTTTCTCCTAAGTGCATGAATCTTTCCCAAGGATAGACCATATGTTAGGTCACAAAACAAGTTTTAAAATATTTTTTAAAAATGGAAATTATATCAAACATCTCCTCTGACTGTAATGAAATAGAACTTGAAATTGTTAGCAAGAGCAATTTTGGAAACAATACAAACACCTAAAAATTAAACGGTATGCTTTGAATGACCAGGGGTTTAATGAATAAATAAGAAGGAAATTGAAAAATGTTTAGAAACAAATGGTAATGAAAACACAACATACCAACACCAATGGAATACAGGAAAAGCAGTACTAAGAGGGAACTTTATAACTATAAGCGTCTATATCAGAAAAGAAGAAAAACTTCAAATAAATAACCTAATAATGCATCTTAAAAAACTAGAAAAGCAAGAACAAACCAAACAAGAAATTATTTCAAGAAAATAAATAATAATGATCAGAGCAGAAATAAA
>NW_022321020.1:0-14688 GCF_002776525.5 Piliocolobus tephrosceles | reverse complement strand
TAGCTGTCAATTCTTCCACTCTTTTTTCAAGATTTTTAGTTTCTTTGTGGTGGGTACATAATTCCTCCTTTTGCTCTGAGAGGTTTGATGGACTGAAGACTTCTTCTGTCATCTCATCAAAATCATTCTCTGACCAGCTTTGATCCATTGCTGGCGATGGGCTGTGCTCCTTTGCAGGAGGAGATGCGCTCTTATTTTTTGAATTTCCAGCTTTTCTGCCCTGCTTTTTCCCCATCTTTGTGGTTTTATCTGTCTCTGGTCTTTGATGATGGTGACGTACTGATGGGGTTTTGATATAGGTGTCCTTCCTGTTTGAGAGTTTTCCTTCTGACAGTCAGGACCCTCAGCTATAGGTCTGTTGGAGATTGCTTGAGGTCCACTCCAGACCCTATTTGCCTGGGTATCAGCAGCAGAAGTCGCAGAAGACAGAATATTGCTGAACAGTGAGTGCACCTGTCTGATTCTTGCTTTGGAAGCTTCCTCTCAGGGGTGTATCCACCCTGTGAGGTGTGGGGTGTCAGACTGCCCCTAGTGGGGGATGTCTCCCAGTTAGGCTACTCAGGGGTCAGGGACCCACTTGAGCAGGCAGACTGCCCCTTCTCAGATCTCAACCTCCGTGTTGGGAGATCCACTGCTCTCTTCAAAGCTGTCAGACAGAGTCGTTCGCTTCTGCATAGGCTTCTGCTCCTTTAGCTGAGCCCTGTCCCCAGATGTGGAGTCTACAGAGACAGGCAGGTTTCCTTGAGCTGCTATGAGCTCCACCCAGTTCGAGCTTCCCAGGGGCTTTATTTACCTACTTAAGCCTCAGCAATAAATTTGGTTAATTTTTTCACTGTTAGCATATAGAAATGCTACTGATTTTTGTATGTTGATTTTTTTATTTTGCTTTTTCTTTTTTACTGGGAGATTTTTTTTTTTTTGACAGCTTTGATCGTGTTACTTTTATTGGTATGTTCAGTTTTTTTTTTTTTTTTTAATTTCTTCATGGTTTACTATCGGTACACTGTATATGACTAGGAATTCATCTATTTTTGTCTAGGTTTTCCAATTTTTTGAAATATTGTTGTTCATAGTATCCTCTAATAAACCTTTGAATTTCTGTGGTATTGGTTGTAATATCTCCTTTTTTATTTCTGATTTTTATTAATTTGGGTTTACTATTTTTTTTTTTTTTTGGTCTAGTTAAAGATATGTCGATTTTGTTTATCTTTTCAAAAAAAAACATGATTTTGCTTATATTTTCATTTCATTGATCTTATGTATTATAATATTTACTTTTTGATTTTGTTTATTTCTGGTCTAATCTTTACTGTTACTTTTCTTCTAACATTAGGTTTGGATTTCTTTCACTTTTCTAGTTGCATTATTAGATGCATTATTAGATTATTTGACGTTTTCCTGTTCTTTTAGATGTAGGGAATTATAGCTATAAACTTTCATCTTACTACTACATTTTCTATATTCCATAGGCTTTTGCTATATTCCATAGAGGTTTCTTTTGTTTGTTTGTTTGTGCATACTATCATTTGTTTCAAGCATGTTATATTTTTATCTTAATTTCCTCATAGGCCCATTGTCATTCATGAATTTCTCATTTAATTTCCATTTATTTGTATAGTTTCAAACTTACTTTGTTATTGATTCCTAGCTTTATTTTATTGTTACCAGATAAGATATTTGGATGTGATTTTATTATTTTATTTTTTTAAGGATTTGTTTGTTGGTCTAACATTTTGGCTATCCTTCAGAATGATTCATGTCTTCAGGAGAAGAATGTGTATATTTTGCAGCCAATGGTAAAAATGTTCTGTAAATATTCCTTATGTTCATTTGTTCTGCAGTGTAGACTAAGCCCCATGTGTCTTTGTTGATTTTCTGTCTGGATGTTCTGTACCTGCTGACTAAAATCTACAGCTCTTATTGAATTGGTGTCTATTTCTTTCTTTAACTCTAATAATATTTGTTTTCTGTATCTGGGTGTTCCATCATTGAGAGCATATGTACTTCCAATTGTTATATTACCTTGCTGAATTTGCCACTTTATAATTACACAATAACGTTTTTTCTGTTTTTATATTTTCTGTCTTGAAATCTATTTTGTCTGATGTAAGTATACATACTCCTACCCTCTTTTGGTTTCCATTTGCATGGACTATCTCTTTCTATCTCTTTATTTTCAGTGTATGTGTGTCTTTATAAAGTGTTTCTTGTAGGTAACAGATCACTGGGTCTTGTTTTTTATCCATTTAATCACTCTATGTCTTTTGATGAAAGAACTTAGTCTATTTACAATCATTGTTATTGATAAGTGAGGATTCATTCCTACCATTTTATTATTTGTTTTCCGGGTTTTGTGGTCTCTTCTTCCCATTTTCCTTTCTTTCTGCCTTTCTTTTAACAAGGTATTAGTACTTCAATTTCTATCTCTACTTCCTCTTTAAGGTCAGTACCTCTTAGATTTTCCCTGTGTAAGATATTTTCTAGACAGTAGGCATGTTTCACTCTTGTTACTTCTTTATGCTTTTGTTTCTCCTTAGTACTTTTCTTTCCTCTTACTGTGTATTTTTCATCAGCGTATCTTCAAGCTCTCTAATTCTTTCTTCTGCTTGGTAATTTCTGCTTTAGCTCAAAGTATTATTTTGAATTTCATTGAGCTTCCTCAAATCAGTTATCTTGAGTTCTCTGTCTGAAATGTCACATATTTCTGACCCCCACCCTCCAGATTTTGTCATTTGTGCATTAGTAAATTCATATGGTGAGGTCATGTTTTTCTGCACGGTCTTGATGTTTGTTGGTGTCTGGGCATTGAGGTGTTAGGTATTACCTGTAGTCTTCACAGTCTGGGCTAGTTTGGATCCTTCTTCTTGGGAAGGCTTTCCAATATTCAAAGAGACTTCAGTGGGTGATTTCATTTTTTAGTCACTACAGGTTCATTTTCTCTAGTTTTTACCCTAAGCCTGGTAATGTTGTATTGCAGATTCATAGAAGTACCACCTAGGTGGTATCGGTTAGAATATGAAATAATTCTCTTGGTTGCCATGCAAAGATTCTTGTTCTCTTCCTTTACTTACTTTCCCCCAGACAGATCTGCTGTGTGTTCTGAGCTCTCCAGAGTGGGAAAATGGGTGGCACAACCACCCTTGTGGCCATCAGCACTAGGACTGTTTTTATACCTGAAGCCAGAACAGCACTGGGTCATGTCTAATGTCCACAGTGACCACTGCCTGGCTACTGCCTATGTTCACTCAAATTCTAAAGGCTCTACAATCAGCAAGTGGCTAAATAAATCATGCTTTTGTCCTTCCTTTAGTATAGCAAGATTCTACCAGCCTGGAGGGTCTGAAAATGCTGTCCAGGAGCCAGGCTTGGAGTCAAAAACCTTAGGAATCTACCTGGTGCTCTATTCTACTGTGGCTAAGCTGGCACTCAAACCACAAGACAAAGTTCTTCCCACTAATTCCTCCCCTTTCCTAAGGCAGACAAGTCTTCCCCATGGCCACCATACTCAAGGCCTCTGGTAAGTACTGCCTGGCTACTGCTGATGTTTGCTCAAGGCACAGTGGTTCTTCAGTCAGCTTGTAGTGAATGCTGCCAGTCATGATTCCCTCCCTTTAGGGGACTGGGCTTCCCTCTGACCCAGGGCATGTCTAAAAATGCCATTAAGAAGCAAAGACCTGCCATCAAGGACCCCAGGAGCTCACTTGGTGCTCAAACCCGCTGTGGGAGAGTTGGTACTCAAACTATAAGACAAAATTCATTTTAGTCCTCCATCTCCTTTTATGAATCAGAAGGGGTCTTTTCCTGAAGTCATCATAGCTAGGAATGTGCTGAATCACCACTGAAACCAGCACTGCTCTGATTCTTACCAAAGTCTTACAACCAGTACTGCCCGGCAACCACTGCTGATTATTGAGGGTCCATGGGCTCTATAGTCAGCAGGTAATACATTCTGTCAGGATGAACTCCTTCCCTTCAAGGCAATGGGTTCCCTTCTGGCTTAGAGTGTGTTTAAAAATGTTGTCCAGGAGGTAAGGTTGGAATGGGTACCTCAGGACTCTGCCTGGTATGCTATTCTACTATGGCTGAGATTGTAACTAATTTGCAAGACAAAATCCTCTTTGATCTCCCCTCTAGTTTTCTCTCCCCTCCTCTCTTCTCCTCACGTAGATGGAATGAGTCTCTCCTGGAACTCTGAGCTTCACTGTCTGGGGTTAGAGAAGGTGTGATGCAAGCACTAGCTTATCTGCCCTGGTTGATATCTCACTTGGTCATGTGTACCCTAAGTCTACTGGCTTTGACCCCAGCACAGCACTAGGAATTGCCCAGGAATTGTAGTCCTTGTTGTTTAGACTGCCTGTCAAGTTGATTGAGAACCCCATGGCACTTTAGCCCAGGGTGGTGTGGCTTGCTGATACTCAGGTTCTGACAACTAGAATGGAGGATTCCCCTCTGCCTAGGGCTGGTCTAAGTGTTCCCTTCATGGTTACTGGATAAGTTCTGCCCTATGTTGCTTTCTACTATATAGGGCAGCACTGAGTTCCAAAGAAAAGTCCCATAATAGCTGCTCTCTCTCTCTTCCACAGATACACAGATTTTCTCTCTGCACAGATGCTGTCAGGGGTGGTAGAAGGGTGGTGTCAATGACACAAGATGGTCTTTTCTACCCAAGGCTGTCTTTTCAATCCTCTTCAGTTCCTCTGAGTAACGACAGAATCCTTTGAAAGAAACAATTCTGAGTATTATCGTCTAGAACGTCCAAAAATTTTAAGCAAAAATGAGAATACATTGGAAGGATCCTGGTGTATCTTCTATTATTCAGTGTGAGGGAATAAATAGTGTTCTGGAAATTAGGAATGTTTTTAAATACAGGGAAATTGAGAGGTAGCTATAAAGCTGAGAAGTTCTGCCATTGATCTGATACAAGACTTAATTCTACATTCTCTGGGTCTCACTCAAATTCTCAGATAAAGGGAAATTGACTTCTTTAGATGATATATTCATTTCAGTTCAGACATCTATATTTGCAGAAGGGAAAAGGTTAGATAGCAGAACCTGGTTGCCAGTGACAGCAGTTTGCTAACTGCGGAGCTAAGGCCAAAACTAAATAACTACCTTCTGCAGAATCTAAGAAGAAAGATTGTATTGAGAAGTCACTGGGGAAAATATTGATAATCATGTATATTTCCCCTTTGCAAGCTAAAGTTTAGTCAATTAATTTTTATTATCTATTTTAGTTTATTGATTTACTGAAAACATTAAATTGTCTTTTTGTTCCATATGTCAAATTATCTTAGAGATTATCTCATTTTCTCCGCAAATTCTCTACTTCTTTGTTGAATATAAATTCTATCAATAACATTTTCTGTATTTATAGGCATATCAGTTCTGTTTTTTCTTCAGAGACTCTTTAGTTTGCAAGCTCCATCTACCTGCTTGTATCAACCCTGTTGGATCACTGCTCAGCTGCCATAAGGAAATTCCTTGATATCTCATCCTAAGGTTTACTGTGGTTCCCATTTATGTAGAAACCTGTAGAACTCTGTTTAGAACAATTATCTTTCATTTCCTGAATTCTGTGATTTATTTCACAGTTTAATTATTTCTTTCTCCTGCAGCCCAAAACGAGGCAAAGTGGACATTTAGTCAGGTTTCATAGTAGATAAATTTTTGTTTAAATTTTAAAATAAAATTAAAATTTTATTTTAATTTCTGAATGAGTAAATAATTTGGAATTGAAAATACTTTTCAGGCAGAATATCTAACGTTTTAGTTTGTTGAGTTATAATTTTTATTTTATCAATTCTTATAAACTACCATTTTGTTTGTATAACATAAAATGCTTTATACTTTTTTGGATGTGAACCATAAAAAATACTATGTCCAAGGAAAATATAACAAATAATGAAATCAGATTATCTTAACCATGATCTGAAGATCAAGCAGTAAGTATTCTTTGCACAACACTTTCTAACAAGAAATTATTTTATGTAGTTATGTTGGCTTTATGTGCAGTATACAGTCCTTTTTGTTTTTGTCCAGAAACAGCATCAAATAAATATTGTTTTATTATATCCAATAGGTTGTATATTTATCATAAAGTGTTACAAATGTAAAATATTAAGAAGTAGGCTAGATATTAAATTAAAAAATCAGCCAAGGAAGGTGACATCCAAATAATAACAGTTATGGAAAGAGAAAGCAGATAATAGCAAAGGGAATATTCATAGAAAGGATCATTCATTGTAACTTTGAGAAAAGCAGAGATGATAAATATGACCTCCTTATCTTTGTCCACAAATCCTTTCTTTTTTTGGTGGTGGGGGTGTTGTTCTCGATTAGCCACATTCATTCCCTAGCTTATGACAGAAACTAGAGAGTTGATATCGTATTGCTAGGACATGTAAATTCTGTCTTTTATTTCTTTCTAAATTATCTAATTGTATATATCCACCTGGTAACCAACCCCAATTCAAGCCATCATCCTCTTGCACCAAATAATAGCATATTTTCCTCAATGTCATTTTCGCAACAGTTTTTTTCCACTAGTTATTATTATTCTTTTTCTAAATAAGCATTATTTCAAGATATTAATACATCTGCATGCTCTTAATATACAACTCAATTTTTTAGAAAACTTCACCATGCTTTCATTATATAAAAGGCATAATTTTGAAGTGACAAGACTTTCAGCATAGTGAGTCTTGCCTTCCTCAGTGCTCTCACGTTCCAACTCTACATAGTAACTTACAAATCTCTGAATGTTTCATGATCTATCTCATCTCTTTGCTTTAACTGTAACTGCCCCAGACCTGTGACTTGATATGTTACCTCATTCCTCTTGTTTAGTCGAACTCCTATTTTTATTTATCTTTCAATTAAATTCTTAGTCCTCCAGAAAGCCTTCAAGATAATTACACCCTGGGCTTTGAAAGCATCCTTCACTTGCCCAAAGTAACTTTGCTTATATTTTAATTGTAATTTTCCACAGTATTAGTTCCACTAAATTGTGAGTCTTTTGAAGGTAAAAACTGTATTTACTTCATCTTGGACTAATAGCAAGTAGACACTTGGCATACATGCATGTGAAATAAATATGTGTTAAATTAATGTGCACATAAAACATTGGGCAAATTTTCTACATTTTTCCATGATTATAGAAAGGAAACACTTGATAGGCAAGTAGATAGCAAAATTTTGGCTTCAGTATTATGACAGGGATAAATGCAGCTCCTGAAAATAATAATAATATTAATGGGTATAATAACATTTCTAAATGACTGTTATGTTATAGCATTTAGTTCTAGAACTTTCCCTTGCTGTTTTATATAATCTGAATGATATTGACTTTTTTTATAAAAGCAGAAATTGGTAATTCAGCAAATACCTAAAAAATGAATATACTTTATCATGCTTAAAATAAAACTAAATTAATTTCAGTATGTGTTACTTAGAAAAATGTTACTTGTTTTAGGTAAAATGCTTTGAATAGTGTTGATCAACTCTTTTCAGCCATCTGATGGTAATGTAGAGCAATTAGGAAATGAACCTTTTCTGAAGAGTTTATTCTATGTTTTTATAAAACATAATTAGTACATTTTAAATTATTGGAGACATGTTTACATAAACACACAAAAATATTATTTAGAAAAATAGCTGTATAGGTTGGAATTTATTAGTTCCACATAGAACTGCCCTGATCAATCCCACTAACAAAACAAAACAATTTCTTAAGCATGTCCAAGTGAGCTTGACATTTGAAAAGGTTTTGAAAGATTTTTTATTTTATCTTTTTTTGTCTATTCTTTCATCTCTGATATCTGTTGTAGTATGAGCTGAAAATGTTAAAGAGATTCTGTAAATGAATATAAAATTTGCAATTTTATTTGTATATGAAATGATTCATATTTTCAAGATATTATAGCCAAGCAGTAATTACTCACAGTACTAGTCTCATAAAAACATTGACATCTTGCTGTGGATTACTCATTTCACTAAATGACACAAAGTGTTCCCACTGTTAGCTCATAGTGTTTACACAACAGATGTACTTCAAAAGGTTAAAATTATCTTACCTACCAAAGAAATTTAATGTTAGAGATTATATAACAGTTTTGCAGATAATTTAAAAATTTGCTTATTTAATCAAATAAAATAACTTCAGAATTGAATAAAACATTACATAAATAAGCTCTAATATTTTTTCAAGTCTTGAGATTCTCTGAGATATTTGTAAATACCATATATAGGAACTTAAATTCTAGCAAGGTCCTCAAGAACCTTTTCAGTTTTTCACTTGAGCCCCCCAAAAATAAAAAAAAATAAAATAAAAAATAAATAAAAAGCTTTGCAAGAATTTTCCTTTCTTTCTTTCTGGCTTTCTCAACAGTCGTACATGTAAAAGTCAATGAACTTTTGTCCTACTTTGTGCCTAGGAGAAAGCAGAAGGTTTTTATTATTTATTCTCAACTTTGAGCCCTAGATTTTCCAGTAAATACTTAGGGACCTCCTATGTACTACTAAGTAATTTTAAGATATTTCATTATTAAAGCTGTTATTTCCCTCTTCTTCTTCCTATGCGCATTTCTGCATTTATAGAGCTATTGTATTTTAAAATAATGATTCCATCATCACTGAAGAATATAAATCAATTTAAAACTATTTAGAATTATTAACTTTTCTTCAGGTTTTCATAGTTTTTCTACTATATGTATATTTATTTATGATATGAGCTAATTTAAACATATCTTGGAAATAATCACTGCACAGAATAATAACTATGTGCATGATCCTAAAATTTATCTAGGTTCTTGGCAGAGTTTTAAACCATCCTTAAAAATTTTTATTCATTTTGCATGCAGTTTTTATGGAGGTTTTCGATACAGCTAATGTATTGTATTGTTCTCCAGGTCTCATACAATGTGCAACTACCACCATTGCTTTCCATAGCTGAGTATTATTCCATGGTAAATATATGTGTATGTGTGTATATATATTGTATATATGTGCATATAATATATACATCTATTATATATATTATACATATGCATATAATATATACATATATTATATATATATGTATATGTATAGAGAGAGCACATTTTTTTGTCCACTCTGGTTGATGGCATTTAGGCTGGTTCCATGTTTTTGCAATTACAAATTGTTCTGCTATAAACATGTGTGTGCAAGTGTATTTTAAATACAATAACTTTTGTTCCTCTGGGTAGATACCCAGTAGTAGGACTACTGTATCAAACAGTAATTCTACTTTTAGTCCTTTAAGAAATCTCCTTACTGTTTTTCATAGTAGTTGTACTGGTTTGCATTCGCACCAAAACTGTAAAATTGTTCGCTTTATGCAAGATCCACACAAACATCTACTGTTTTATGATTTTGCATTTATGGCCATTCTTAAAGGAGCAAGGTGGTATTTTACTGTGGTCTTGATTTGCATTCCCCGATAATCAGTGATGTTAAGCATTCATTATATGTCTGTTGGCCATTTGTATATTTCTCTTTTGAGAATTGTCTATTCATATCCTTGGCTCACTTTTTGATGAGATTATTTACGTTTATTTTGCTGACTTTTATGAGTTCCTTGTAGATTTAGGTTAATAATCTTCATTTGATGAATGTTTTGTGAGTATTTTCCTCCATTCTGTGTGTTACCTGCTGACTTTTCTGATTATTTTGGTTGCTGTGCAGAAGCATTTTTGTTTAATTATAACACATTTTTTTCTTTTTTTTTTATTATACTTTAAGTTTTAGGGTACATGTGCATAATGTGCAGGTTTGTTACATATGTATACTTATGCCATGCTGGTGTGCTGCACCCATCAACTCGTCAGCACACATCAATTCATCATTTATATCATGTATAATTCCCCAATGCAATCCCTCCCCCCTCCGCCCTCTCCATGATAGGCCCCAGTGTGTGATGTTCCCCTTCTCGAGTCGAAGCGATCTCATTGTTCAGTTCCCACCTATGAGTGAGAACATGCGGTGTTTGGTTTTCTCTTCTTGTGATAGGTTGCTAAGAATGATGGTTTCCAGCTGCATCCATGTCCCTACAAAGGATGCAAACTCATCTTTTCTATGGCTGCATAGTATTCCATGGTGTATATGTGCCACATTTTCTTAATCCAGTTTGTCACAGATGGACATTTGGGTTGATTCCAAGTCTTTGCTCTTGTGAATAGTGCCACAATAAACATACGTGTGCATGTGTCTTTATAGCAGCATGATTTATAATCCTTTGGGTATATACCCAGTAGTGAGATGGCTGGGTCATATGGTACATCTAGTTCTAGATCCTTGAGGAATTGCCACACTGTTTTCCATAATGGTTGAACTAGTTTACAATCCCACCAACAGTGTAAAAGTGTTCCTATTTCTCCACATCCTCTCCAACACCTGTTGTTTCCTGACTTTTTAATGATTGCCATTCTAACTGGTGTGAGATGGTATCTCATTGTGGTTTTGATTTGCATTTCTCTGATGGCGAGTGATGATGAGCATTTTTTCATGTGTCTGTTGGCTGTATGAATGTCTTCTTTTGAGAAATGTCTGTTCATATCCTTTGCCCACTTTTTGATGGGGTTGTTTGTTTTTTTCTTGTATATTTGTTTGAGTTCTTTGTAGATTCTGGATATTAGCCGTTTGTCAGATGAGTAGATTGCAAAAATTTTCTCCCATTCTGTAGGTTGCCTGTTCACTTTAATGGTAGTTCCTTTTGCTGTGCAGAAGCTCTTTAGTTTAATTAGATCCCATTTGTCAATTTTGGCTTTTGCTGCCATTGCTTTTGGTGTTTTAGACATGAAGTCCTTGCCCATGCCTATGTCCTGAATGGTACTACCTAGATTTTCTTCTAGGGTTTTTATGGTATTAGGTCTAACATTTAAGTCTCTAATCAACCTTGAATTAATCTTCGTATAAGGAGGAAGGAAAGGATCCAGTTTCAGCTTTCTACTTATAGCTAGCCAATTTTCCCAGCACAATTTATTAAATAGAGAATCCTTTCCCCATTTCTTGTTTCTCTCAGGTTTGTCAAAGATCAGATGGCTGTAGATGTGTGGTATTATTTCTGAGGACTCTGTTCTGTTCCATTGGTCTATATCTCTGTTTTGGTACCAGTACCATGCTGTTTTGGTTACTGTAGCCTTGTAGTATAGTTTGAAGTCAGGTAGCGTGATCCCTCCAGCTTTGTCCTTTTGACTTAGGATTGTCTTGGCAATGCGGGCTCTTTTTTGGTTCCAAATGAACTTTAAAGCAGTTTTTTCCAATTGTGTGAAGAAACTAATTGGTAGCTTGATGGGGATGGCATTGAATCTATAAATAACCTTGGGCAGTATGGCCATTTTCGCGATATTGATTCTTCCTATCCATGAGCATGGTATGTTCTTCCATTTGTTTGTGTCCTCTTTGATTTCACTGAGTAGTGGTTTGTAGTTCTCCTTGAAGAGGTCCTTTACATCCCTAGTAAGTTGGTATCCTAGGTATTTTATTCTCTTTGAAGCAATTGTGAATGGAAGTTCATTCCTGATTTGGCTCTCTGCTTGTCTGTTACTGGTGTATAAGAATGCTTGTGATTTTTGCACATTAATTTTGTATCCTGAGACTTTGCTGAAGTTGCTTATCAGCTTCAGGAGATTTTGGGCTGAGACGATGGGGTTTCTAAATATACAATCATGTCATCTGCAAACAGGGACAATTTGACTTCTTCTTTTCCTAATGGAATACCCTTGATTTCTTTCTCTTGCCTGATTGCCCTAGCCAGAACTTCCAACACTATGTTGAATAGGAATGGTGAGAGAGGACATCCCTGTCTTGTGCCAGTTTTCGAAGGGAATTTTTCCAGTTTTTGCCCATTCAGTATGATATTAGCTGTGGGTTTGTCATAAATAGCTCTTATTCTTTTGAGGTATGTTCCATCAGTACCGAATTTGTTGAGTGTTTTTAGCATGAAGGGCTGTTGAATTTTGTCAAAAGCCTTTTCTGCATCTATTGAGATAATCATGTGGTTCTTGTCTTTGGTTCTGTTTATATGTTGGATTTCATTTATTGATTTGCAAATGTTGAACCAGCCTTGCATCCCAGGGATGAAGCCCACTTGATCATGGTGGATAAGCTTTTTGATGTGCTGCTGAATCCGGTTTGCCAGTATTTTATTGAGGATTTTTGCATCGATGTTCATCAGGGATATTGGTCTAAAATTCTCTTTTTTTTGTTGTGTCTCTGCCAGGCTTTGGTATCAGGATGATGTTGGCCTCATAAAATGAGTTAGGGAGTATTCCCTCTTTTTTTATTGATTGGAATAGTTTCAGAAGGAATGGTACCAGCTCCTCCTTGTACCTCTGGTAGAATTCAGCTGTGAATCCATCTGGTCCTGGGCTTTTTTTGGTGGGTAGGCTATTAATTGTTGCCTCAATGTCAGAGGCTGCTATTGGTCTATTCAGGGATTCAACTTCTTCCTGGTTTAGTCTTGGGAGAGTGTAAGTGTCCAGGAAAGTATCCATTTCTTCTAGATTTTCTAGTTGATTTGCGTAGAAATGTTTATAGTATTCCCTGATGGTAGTTTGTATTTCTGTGGGGTTGGTGGTGATATCCCCTTTATCATTTTTTATTGTGTCTATTTGATTCCTCTCTCTTTTCTTCTTTATTAGTCTTGCTAGCTGTCTGTCAATTTTGTTGATCTTTTCAAAAAACGAACTCCTGGATTCCTTGATTTTTTGGAGGGTTTTTTGTGTCTCTATCTCCTTCAGTTCTGCTCTGATCTGAGTTATTTCTTGCTTTCTGCTAGCTTTTGAGTGTGTTTGCTCTTGCCTCTCTAGTTCTTTTAATTGTGATGTTAGAGTGTCAATTTTAGATCTTTCCAGCTTTCTCTTGTGGGCATTTAGTGCTATAAATTTCCCTCTACACACTGCTTTAAATGTGTCCCAGAGATTCTGGTATGTTGTATCTTTGTTCTCACTGGTTTCAAAGAACATCTTTATTTCTGCTTTCATTTCGTTATGTACCCAGTAGTCATTCAGGAGCAGGTTGTTCAGTTTCCATGTAGTTGAGCAGTTTTGATTGATTTTCTTAGTCCTGAGTTCTTGTTTAATTGCACTGTGGTCTGAGAGACAGTTTGTTATAATTTCTGTTCTTTTATATTTGCTGAGGAGTGCTTTGCTTCCAATTATGAGGTCAATTTTTGAATAAGTGTGATGTCGTGCTGAGAAGAATGTATATACTCTTGATTTGGGGTGGAGAGTTCTATAGATGTCTACTAGGTCCGCTTGGTGCAGAGATGAGTTTAATTCCTGGATATCCTTGTTAACTTTCTGTCTTGTTGATCAGTCTAATGTGACAGTGGAGTGTTGAAGTCTCCCATTATTATTGTATGGGAGTCTAAGTCTCTTTGTAAGTCTCTAAGGACTTGCTTTATGAATCTGGGTGCTCCTGTATTGGGTGCATATATATTTAGGATAGTTAGCTCTTCCTGATGAATTGATCTCTTTACCATTATGTAATGTCCTTCTTTGTCTCTTTTGATCTTTGATGGTTTAAAGTCTGTTTTATCAGAGACTAGGATTGCAACCCCTGCTTTTTTTTTGTTCTCCATTTGCTTGGTAGATCTTTCTCCATCCCTTTATTTTGAGCCTATGTATGTCTCTGCATGTGAGATGGGTCTCCTGAAGACAGCAGACTGATGGGTCTTGACTCTCTATCCAGTTTGCCAGTCTGTGTCTTTTCATTGGAGCATTTAGTCCATTTACATTTAAGGTTAATATTGTTATGTGTGAACTTGATCCTGCCATTATGATATTAACTGGTTATTTTGCTCATTAGTTGATGCAGTTTCTTCCTAGCCTCGATAGTCTTTACATTTTGGCATTTTTTTTGCAATGGCTGGTACCCGTTGTTCCTTTCCATGTTTAGGGCTTCCTTCAGGTCTCTTGTAAGGCAGGCCTGGTGGTGACAAAATCTCTAAGCATTTGCTTATCTGTGAAGAATTTTATTTCTCCTTCACTTATGAAACTTAGTTTGGCTGGATATGAAATTCTGGGTTTAAAATTCTTTTCTTTAAGAACGTTGAATATTGGCCCCCACTCTCTTCTGGCTTGTAGAGTTTCTGCCGAGAGATCTGCTGTCAGTCTGATGGGCTTCCCTTTGTGGGTAACCCGACCTTTCTCTCTGGCTGCCTTTAAGACTTTTTCCTTCATTTCAACTTTGGTGAATCTGGCAATTATGTGTCTTGGAGTTGCTCTTCTGGTGGAGTATCTTTGTGGCGTTCTCTGTATTTCCTGAATTTGAATGTTGGCCTGGCCTGCTAGGTTGGGGAAGTTCTCCTGGATGATATCCTGTAGAGTGTTTTCCAATTTGGTTCCATTTTCCCCCTCACTTTCAGGCACCCCAATCAGACGTAGATTTGGTCTTTTGACATAATCCCATACTTCTTGCAGGCTTTGTTCATTTCTTTTTCTTCTTTTTTCTTTTGGTTTCTCTTCTCGCTTCATTTCATTCATTTGATCCTCCATCGCTGATACTCTTTCTTCCAGTTGATCGAGTCGGTTACTGAAGCTTGTGCATTTGTCACGTATTTCTCGTGTCATGGTTTTCATCTCTGTCATTTCGTTTATGACCTTCTCTGCATTAATTAGTCTAGCTGTCAATTCTTCCACTCTTTTTTCAAGATTTTTAGTTTCTTTG
>NW_022321019.1:0-2615 GCF_002776525.5 Piliocolobus tephrosceles | reverse complement strand
ATCTTTTCAAAAAACCAACTCCTGGATTCATTGATTTTTTGGAGGGTATTTCTGTGGGGTCGGTGGTGATATCCCCTTTATCATTTTTTATTGCGTCTATTTGATTCTTCTCTCTTTTCTTCACTATTAGTCTTGCTAGTGGTCTGTCAATTTTGTTGATCTTTTCAAAAAACCAACTCCTGGATTCATTGATTTTTTGGAGGGTTTTTTGTGTCTCTATCTCCTTCAGTTCTGCTCTGATCTTAGTTATTTCTTGCCTTCTGCTAGCTTTTGAATGTGTTTGCTCTTGCTTTTCCAGTTCATTTAATTGTGATGTTAGAGTGTCAATTTTAGATCTTTCCAGCTTTCTCTTGTGGGCATTTAGTGCTATAAATTTCCCTCTACACACTGCTTTATTTTTTTATTTATTTATTTTTTAAATTATACTTTAAGTTCTAGGGTACATGTGCATAACGTGCACGTTTGTTACATATGTATACATGTGCCATGTTGGTGTGCTGCACCCATCAACTCGTCAGCACCCATCAATTCATCATTTATATCAGGTATAACTCCCCAATGCAATCCCTTCCCCCTCCCCCCTCCCCATGATAGGCCCCATTGTGTGATGTTCCCCTTCCTGAGTCCAAGTGAGCTCATTGTTCAGTTCCCACCTATGAGTGAGAACATGCGGTGTTTGGTTTTCTGTTCTTGTGATAGTTTGCTAAGAATGATGGTTTCCAGCTGCATCCATGTCCCTACAAAGGACGTAAACTCATCCGTTTTTATGGCTGCATAGTATTCCATGGTGTATATGTGCCACATTTTCTTAATCCAGTCTGTCACTGATGGACATTTGGGTTGATTCCAGGTCTTTGCTATTGTGAATAGTGCCGCAATAAACATACGTGTGCATGTGTCTTTGTAGTAGCATATTTTATAATCCTTTGGGTATATACCCAGTAGTGGGATGGCTGGGTCATATGGTACATCTAGTTCTAGATCCTTGAGGAATCGCCATACTGTTTTCCATAATGGTTGAACTAGTTTACAATCCCACCAACAGTGTACAAGTGTTCCTATTTCTCCACATCCTCTCCAACACCTGTTGTTTCCTGATTTTTTAATGATTGCCATTCTAACTGGTGTGAGATGGTATCTCATTGTGGTTTTGATTTGCATTTCTCTGATGGCGAGTGATGATGAGCATTTTTTCATGTGTCTGTTGGCTGTATGAATGTCTTCTTTTGAGAAATGTCTGTTCATATCCTTTCCCCACTTTTGGATGGGGTTGTTTGTTTTTTTCTTGTATATTTGTTTGAGTTCTTGTAGATTCTGGAAATTAGCCCTTTGTCAGATGAGTAGATTGCCAAAATTTTCTCCCATTCTGTAGGTTGCCTGTTCACTCTGATGGTAGTTTCTTTTGCTGTGCAGAAGCTCTTTAGTTTAATGAGATCCCATTTGTCAATTTTGGCTTTTGATGCCGTTGCTTTTGGTGTTTTAGACATGAAGTCCTTGCCCATGCCTATGTCCTGAATGGTACTACCTAGATTTTCTTCTAGGGTTTTTATGGTATTAGGTCTAACATTTAAGTCTCTAATCCATCTTGAATTAATCTTCGTATAAGGAGTAAGGAAAGGATCCACTTTCAGCTTTCTACTTATGGCTAGCCAATTTTCCCAGTAGAATTTATTAAATAGGGAATCCTTTCCCCATTTCTTTTTTTTGACAGGTTTGTCAAAGATCAGATGGCTGTAGATGTGTGGCATTATTTCTGAGGGCTCCGTTCTGTTTCATTGGTCTATATTTCTGTTTTGGTACCAGTACCATGCTGTTTTGGTTACTGTAGCCTTGTAGTATAGTTTGAAATCAGGTAGCGTGACGCCTCCGGCTTTGTCCTTTTGACTTAGGATTGTCTTGGCAATGTGGGCTCTTTTTTGGTTCCATATGAACTTTAAAGCAGTTTTTTCCAATTCGGTGAAGAAACTCATTGGTAGCTTGATGGGGATGGCATTGAATCTATAAATAACCTTGGGCAGTATGGCCATTTTCACGATATTGATTCTTCCTATCCATGAGCATGGTATGTTCTTCCATTTGTTTGTGTCCTCTTTGATTTCACTGAGCAGTGGTTTGTAGTTCTCTTTGAAGAGGTCCTTTACATCCCTTGTAAGTTGGATTCCTAGGTATTTTATTCTCTTTGAAGCAATTGTGAATGGAAGTTCATTCCTGATTTGGCTCTCTGCTTGTCTGTTACTGGTGTATAAGAATGCTTGTGATTTTTGCACATTAATTTTGTATCCTGAGACTTTGCTGAAGTTGCTTATCAGCTTAAGAAGATTTTGGGCTGAGACGATGGGGTTTTCTAAATACACAATCATGTCATCTGCAAACAGGGACAATTTGACTTCTTCTTTTCCTAACTGAATACCCTTGATTTCTTTCTCTTGCCTGATTGCCCTAGCCAGAACTTCCAACACTATGTTGAATAGGAGTGGTGAGAGAGGGCATCCCTGTCTTGTGCCAGTTTTCAAAGGGAACTTTTCCAGTTTTTGCCCATTCAGTATGATATTAGCTGTGGGTTTGTCATAAATAGCTCTTATTATTTTGAGGTACGTTCCATCAATACCGAATTT
>NW_022321018.1:0-2615 GCF_002776525.5 Piliocolobus tephrosceles | reverse complement strand
AAATTCGGTATTGATGGAACGTACCTCAAAATAATAAGAGCTATTTATGACAAACCCACAGCTAATATCATACTGAATGGGCAAAAACTGGAAAAGTTCCCTTTGAAAACTGGCACAAGACAGGGATGCCCTCTCTCACCACTCCTATTCAACATAGTGTTGGAAGTTCTGGCTAGGGCAATCAGGCAAGAGAAAGAAATCAAGGGTATTCAGTTAGGAAAAGAAGAAGTCAAATTGTCCCTGTTTGCAGATGACATGATTGTGTATTTAGAAAACCCCATCGTCTCAGCCCAAAATCTTCTTAAGCTGATAAGCAACTTCAGCAAAGTCTCAGGATACAAAATTAATGTGCAAAAATCACAAGCATTCTTATACACCAGTAACAGACAAGCAGAGAGCCAAATCAGGAATGAACTTCCATTCACAATTGCTTCAAAGAGAATAAAATACCTAGGAATCCAACTTACAAGGGATGTAAAGGACCTCTTCAAAGAGAACTACAAACCACTGCTCAGTGAAATCAAAGAGGACACAAACAAATGGAAGAACATACCATGCTCATGGATAGGAAGAATCAATATCGTGAAAATGGCCATACTGCCCAAGGTTATTTATAGATTCAATGCCATCCCCATCAAGCTACCAATGAGTTTCTTCACCGAATTGGAAAAAACTGCTTTAAAGTTCATATGGAACCAAAAAAGAGCCCACATTGCCAAGACAATCCTAAGTCAAAAGGACAAAGCCGGAGGCGTCACGCTACCTGATTTCAAACTATACTACAAGGCTACAGTAACCAAAACAGCATGGTACTGGTACCAAAACAGAAATATAGACCAATGAAACAGAACGGAGCCCTCAGAAATAATGCCACACATCTACAGCCATCTGATCTTTGACAAACCTGTCAAAAAAAAGAAATGGGGAAAGGATTCCCTATTTAATAAATTCTACTGGGAAAATTGGCTAGCCATAAGTAGAAAGCTGAAAGTGGATCCTTTCCTTACTCCTTATACGAAGATTAATTCAAGATGGATTAGAGACTTAAATGTTAGACCTAATACCATAAAAACCCTAGAAGAAAATCTAGGTAGTACCATTCAGGACATAGGCATGGGCAAGGACTTCATGTCTAAAACACCAAAAGCAACGGCATCAAAAGCCAAAATTGACAAATGGGATCTCATTAAACTAAAGAGCTTCTGCACAGCAAAAGAAACTACCATCAGAGTGAACAGGCAACCTACAGAATGGGAGAAAATTTTGGCAATCTACTCATCTGACAAAGGGCTAATTTCCAGAATCTACAAGAACTCAAACAAATATACAAGAAAAAAACAAACAACCCCATCCAAAAGTGGGGAAAGGATATGAACAGACATTTCTCAAAAGAAGACATTCATACAGCCAACAGACACATGAAAAAATGCTCATCATCACTCGCCATCAGAGAAATGCAAATCAAAACCACAATGAGATACCATCTCACACCAGTTAGAATGGCAATCATTAAAAAATCAGGAAACAACAGGTGTTGGAGAGGATGTGGAGAAATAGGAACACTTGTACACTGTTGGTGGGATTGTAAACTAGTTCAACCATTATGGAAAACAGTATGGCGATTCCTCAAGGATCTAGAACTAGATGTACCATATGACCCAGCCATCCCACTACTGGGTATATACCCAAAGGATTATAAAATATGCTACTACAAAGACACATGCACACGTATGTTTATTGCGGCACTATTCACAATAGCAAAGACCTGGAATCAACCCAAATGTCCATCAGTGACAGACTGGATTAAGAAAATGTGGCACATATACACCATGGAATACTATGCAGCCATAAAAACGGATGAGTTTACGTCCTTTGTAGGGACATGGATGCAGCTGGAAACCATCATTCTTAGCAAACTATCACAAGAACAGAAAACCAAACACCGCATGTTCTCACTCATAGGTGGGAACTGAACAATGAGCTCACTTGGACTCAGGAAGGGGAACATCACACAATGGGGCCTATCATGGGGAGGGGGGAGGGGGAAGGGATTGCATTGGGGAGTTATACCTGATATAAATGATGAATTGATGGGTGCTGACGAGTTGATGGGTGCAGCACACCAACATGGCACATGTATACATATGTAACAAACGTGCACGTTATGCACATGTACCCTAGAACTTAAAGTATAATTTAAAAAATAAATAAATAAAAAAATAAAGCAGTGTGTAGAGGGAAATTTATAGCACTAAATGCCCACAAGAGAAAGCTGGAAAGATCTAAAATTGACACTCTAACATCACAATTAAATGAACTGGAAAAGCAAGAGCAAACACATTCAAAAGCTAGCAGAAGGCAAGAAATAACTAAGATCAGAGCAGAACTGAAGGAGATAGAGACACAAAAAACCCTCCAAAAAATCAATGAATCCAGGAGTTGGTTTTTTGAAAAGATCAACAAAATTGACAGACCACTAGCAAGACTAATAGTGAAGAAAAGAGAGAAGAATCAAATAGACGCAATAAAAAATGATAAAGGGGATATCACCACCGACCCCACAGAAATACCCTCCAAAAAATCAATGAATCCAGGAGTTGGTTTTTTGAAAAGAT
>NW_022321017.1:0-5340 GCF_002776525.5 Piliocolobus tephrosceles | reverse complement strand
TCAAAGGATGAAGAAACTCTAGTATGTTTACTCGTTTGGGGAGCCTGAACATATAAGCTTTATTTTAAAAACATCATCATGGTTATAAAAGAGAACACAATTGCACAGTCCAATTTCATGCACACAGGCATTGTTCATATTTTGTATCACTGAAGCAGTATTTTCTGGCTGGTGCATTCTGAAGATGTTGGTATAAAACAATAGACGATTAGATCTCAAAGTACCCTTAGATATTATTTACTGAGTCACAGATGAGAAAAGGGGAAAGATAGGTATAAATGTGTATTTAGTAAAAGAATGGCATAATTCTGAAACAATGTTGAAAGACCCGCCGGCAATTCTCAAGATTCATAAATAGGATGAACGTTGACTTTTACACTAACCCTAACTTAAAGTAACAAAACCTACAAATGATTAGCACAAACATTTCATGAGAGTCAGCAAATAGATGGCATATAAACTTACCGAAATAAAACATAATTAACATGGAAGCACCAGGATCGATTTTTAGCAGAACTATTTAAACATTTTTATGTTAGGATGTTTAAAAACACAATTTTAAAATGTTTGCATAATTGATTTTTAAATCCAAAACTAGAATGAAAGAATTTTCCAGATTTGGCTTAAATTATGCTTGCTATTATTTGTCACCCCTAAAATGAGGGATCAATGAAAAAGTGACATATAAAGATGACGGCAGTACCATGGTGCTCTCTGGTGGCAACTTCTTTGTATCTGTTTGAAGAAAACAGAACAAAGACCAGCTAAACTTCCAGAGGTAAGACATGCTGTCAGTAATGATTTGAAAAGACTTTCATTCAACAGTATTTGCCTGTAATTTGAACGTATTTCGTTAAGCATAGCTTCATTATTTAGAGTCCAGCGTACATGTATAAACTGAGGACATATGGGAAATCCAGTTCTATCTGGGGATTAGAGCAAGGCTTCTGTCCATACTTCTGTGCCCTCTGACGTGTATAAATATTAGGAAGCAGGGCATCCACAGGCAGAAGCTGAAGAACTGAAACCATTGGGCACTAAAATGCGGAAGCCGGGGCTATGGCCGTGCCTGAATTCGGGCACCGTCTGGGAGGGCAATGGCGTGTGTGTGGCTGGTTACTCAACGGAGAACACGTGTAGGAAGAGCATGAGAACACTGGACAGAGGATTGCAAAGCACTCCTAGCCCCACAGCCCCCATGCCCAGCGATACAAAGTTTAAGCTCGTAAAAAAATTTCAGGAGCTCAAACAACTCGATAGCAAAAAAACAACCTGATCAAAAAAGGGGCAAAGGACATGAACAGATATTTCTCAAAAGAAGACACAGAGCCAGCGGATATATGAAAAAATGCCCATCGCGAATCATCAGGCAACTGCGGATAAAACCCACCATGAGATAGTAACTCATACCTCACACTTGTTAGGTTGGCTATTGTCAAAAAGACAAAACATAGCAAGTGTGGCCAAGTATATGGAGAAAAGAACCAATGTACACTGTCAGTAGGAATTTAAATTAGTACAGTCACTATGGAAAACGTGCGGCATTTCCTCAAAAAATTAAAAATAGACCTACCATATGATCCAGCAATCTCACTACTGGGTGTATATCCAAAGAAATTGAAATTCATTTGTCAAAGAAATATCTGTACTGCCATGTTCATAACACAATAGCGAAGACAGGGAAACAAGTGCCCATTGGATGAATGGGTAAAGAAAATGTGGTACACACAATGCAATGGTATTTGGACCTTAAAAGAAGGTAATTTTGTCATTTGCAACAACATGAATGAAACTGGAAACCATTATAGTAAGTGAAATAAGCCTGCCAAACACGGACAGATACCACATGGTCTCACTTCTATGTGGCATCTAAAAACGTTGAACTCAACAGAATCAGAGTAGAATGGCGATTACCAGGGGCTGGAGCAGGGGAGGTTGTGGGTGGGGAAAAAAGAGATGTTGGCCAAATGATACAAAGTTTAACAGGAAGGATAAGTTTCAGTGATCTATTGCACAACCTGGTGACTACAGTTAATAATAATGTTTGTATATGTCAAAATTGCTTAGAAGATGTTTTAATAATTTCAACTTTTTAAATTTTAGATTCAGGGGTACATGTGCAAGTTTGTTATATGGGCATATTGTGTGATGTTAAGGTTTGGGGTATGATGGATCCTGTCACCCAGGTAGTGAGCATAGTACCCAACAGTTAATTTTTCAACTCTTCCCCTCTTTCTCCTCCTTCCCCAGAAGCAACTTCCAGTGTCCATTGTTGGACACGTTACATCTGCCAGTACCTAATGTTTAGCTTCCACCTCTAAGTAAGAACATGTGGTATTTGCGTTTCTGTTCCTACTTTAACTAGCTCAGGATAGTGGCCTCCAGCTGCATCTATATTGCTGCAAAAGACATGATTTCATTATTTTTGTGGCTGTGTAGTATTCCATGGTGTATCTGTACCACGTTTTCTTTATCCAGTCCACCCTCGATGGACACCTAGGTTGACTCCATGATTTTGCTATTGTGAATAGTGCTGCAATGAACATGTCTGTGACGAACATAGGAGGGCATGTGTCTTTTGGGTAGAACAACTTATTTTCTTTTGGATATATACCCACGAGTGGGAATCCTGGATTGAACGGTGGCTCTGTTTTAAGTTCTTTGAGAAATCTGAAAGAATAGATTTTAAATCTTCTTAACAAAAAAAAAATAAGTAGATGAGGTGTTAATTAGCTTGACAAACATTTCACAGTCTATATTTGGATCTACTTATCTCTCTCTTTATTCCTTAAACATCATGTTCCTCATGTCACCCTACTCCATTCTGCTGCTGATGTGATCCTCCCTTTGTGCAGGGTCCGTACTGTATATGCTACCCGCCCGCCCATTGCTGTGCAGGAAAAAACATAGAGCATGAAGGGTTCAGTGCTACCAGTTTCCGGTGTTCATGGGGGTATCTGTGTCAAATAGAAGGGAGCGGAATCACTTTGCATTCCCACCAGCAATGAGTGAGAGTTGCTGTTGTTTCAGAGCTTCACGAGCATTTGGTGTTGTCAGTATATTGGATTTTAGTTATTCTAGTAGGTGTGTTGTGGTATCTCGTTGTTGTGTTAATTTACAATTCCCTAGTCACACATGATGTTGAGCATCTTTTCATGTGTTTATGCCCGTTTGCCATTGGTCTGTTTTCTTTGGGGAGGTGTCTGTTCAGATCTTTTTCCCACTGCACTTACTTTTCAGTCACCTTTTCTTGGACATTCTTCTCTTTTGCTGAAAATTGTGTTTGTTTAGATCGACCTTCCTGTTTCCCAGAATCTTTGCTCACTTTCAGTTTTGAAATTCACATAGTTTTTCTGGATGTGATTTTGTTCTTTCTGGAGTACATCCTTTGGAAGTTCGTTTCATGATATGCCCTCATGACATTTTTTCAGTGTGTCTGAAAACTATTTATTTCTCTCTTGTTCTTCAATGAGAGATTAACTGAATACAAATCTCTGGATTTATAGTAGTTCCTTTTGGCACTTGGAAGATGTTATTCTGGTGTTTTCTAGCTTATCATTTTTAATAGCCATTTTATAGGTAATTTGGAGTTTAATTTTTGAGGGGAGGGATTTTATAGTTCTAAAATTTGTCTGAAACGGGAGATATTTGAACATTTATTTCTCTTGCTATTTGTTTTGTTTTTGAAGCTGAGGATTCATTTATTCCATTTAGTTTGGAAAACTCTTAGTCATCACGTCTTGAAATATTGCTGTACTCCTGTTTCTCAGTTCTTTTGTTAAAGGTCCTGTAAACCATATCCTGCACCTTATTTTGTACTCCATGTGTCTTAACCTCTCCTCCATGTTTTCCATCTCTGTGTGCTGTGTATTACAGTTAGTTTCTTCTACATGTTGTTCAGCTCCTTGTTTCGATCTTCAACAGTGTCTGATTAAGATGCCCACTGTTTACCAAGTTTTAAATTCCAGTGGTGACATATTTTACATCGAGATGTTAATTTTGTTTCTTTATAAAATTGTGCTGATTTTTAAGAGCATTTTTCCTTTTCATTTTCCAATTCCAGGTTTTAATCCTTAAATATCTCTTTCTTGAAGTTCAAACAAAAATGTAAACCTCTCACATTGCAACTCCATGGCACTTTCTGTGTATTAAACTTCTCTCTGTTCATTATTGTTGAATCAATTTATGCCCAACAAAACAGGGGCTATAATGTGTTTGTCTCAAAAATAATAACCCAAATACTAATAAAAGCAAGATTCTCCCTGATGCTGCTCACTGACTCTTTCCACAAACATTTGTAGAGATCTACCGTGTGCCTGGCAGTACGCTGTGTGAGAATATGAAGTAACCAAGCCCCTTATCCTTAAAGAGCTTAGAGTTAACAAAGGGGAAGTTGTATAAGTAAAGGCAATAATAAACCAGTTGTGTCAGGAGAATGTAGATCTGGCTTTTCTTGTTAATTGACTAGCCAAGATAATTATTCCAGATGTATATTCTTTGCAATATTTTGTATATACAAATAGAGGGCTACGAGAACAGAAACGTACATATTTATACTTGCTCAACTGTGGCAGGCGTAATGAAAGTGGTTCATCTCACACCCAGTACAAAGCACACTTCAAAATATGTTGAGCCTAGCAAAGCTATAGAGCAAAAACTACATGTATCGTCTGGGTAGGGAGGAAGTCCTGTTTAAATGTTTATTTTATTTTTTTAACTGAGTGCATATAAAATATCCCTTTACTTCAAGCACATAAAAATTGTCAGAAAGGAATCACGTTTGATTCCATTCCAACAGATATAAAAATGCATTTTAAAATAGTATTTATTCAAGGTAAAACTGTTAGAACATTTGGAAGGGAAGGGAATTTTCTTAACCTGCTAAATGGTACGCATAATAAACAATAGCAAACATTACACACCATGATGAAATAGAAACAATCCTTTAACGTGAAGAACGCAATAGAAAGCTTTCTGCTTTCACCTCATTGATTCAACCTTGTAGCTGAGGTGTTTTAATGGCTACAAAGGCATTAGAAACACAGACAGGAGCATAAGGTTTAGAAAGCAATTTCATGCCAAGGTTTTAACCCCAGAGGAAACCCATACACTGTGACATGTAAAAGAATGTTCTTTGCAGTGCAGTTTATTATATTGAGCAAATGCAATCAACTTCACTGTCCTGTTCAAAGAGATGTATTAATACTATACTGTTGTTAAAAAAGAACTAGAACTACAAATATAAATAGATAAAACTTCAAAACCTACCATTGAATGAATACCACAGATTGCATCAAAGGATGAAGAAACTCTAGTATGTTTACTCGTTTGGGGAGCCTG
>NW_022321016.1:0-5340 GCF_002776525.5 Piliocolobus tephrosceles | reverse complement strand
CAGGCTCCCCAAACGAGTAAACATACTAGAGTTTCTTCATCCTTTGATGCAATCTGTGGTATTCATTCAATGGTAGGTTTTGAAGTTTTATCTATTTATATTTGTAGTTCTAGTTCTTTTTTAACAACAGTATAGTATTAATACATCTCTTTGAACAGGACAGTGAAGTTGATTGCATTTGCTCAATATAATAAACTGCACTGCAAAGAACATTCTTTTACATGTCACAGTGTATGGGTTTCCTCTGGGGTTAAAACCTTGGCATGAAATTGCTTTCTAAACCTTATGCTCCTGTCTGTGTTTCTAATGCCTTTGTAGCCATTAAAACACCTCAGCTACAAGGTTGAATCAATGAGGTGAAAGCAGAAAGCTTTCTATTGCGTTCTTCACGTTAAAGGATTGTTTCTATTTCATCATGGTGTGTAATGTTTGCTATTGTTTATTATGCGTACCATTTAGCAGGTTAAGAAAATTCCCTTCCCTTCCAAATGTTCTAACAGTTTTACCTTGAATAAATACTATTTTAAAATGCATTTTTATATCTGTTGGAATGGAATCAAACGTGATTCCTTTCTGACAATTTTTATGTGCTTGAAGTAAAGGGATATTTTATATGCACTCAGTTAAAAAAATAAAATAAACATTTAAACAGGACTTCCTCCCTACCCAGACGATACATGTAGTTTTTGCTCTATAGCTTTGCTAGGCTCAACATATTTTGAAGTGTGCTTTGTACTGGGTGTGAGATGAACCACTTTCATTACGCCTGCCACAGTTGAGCAAGTATAAATATGTACGTTTCTGTTCTCGTAGCCCTCTATTTGTATATACAAAATATTGCAAAGAATATACATCTGGAATAATTATCTTGGCTAGTCAATTAACAAGAAAAGCCAGATCTACATTCTCCTGACACAACTGGTTTATTATTGCCTTTACTTATACAACTTCCCCTTTGTTAACTCTAAGCTCTTTAAGGATAAGGGGCTTGGTTACTTCATATTCTCACACAGCGTACTGCCAGGCACACGGTAGATCTCTACAAATGTTTGTGGAAAGAGTCAGTGAGCAGCATCAGGGAGAATCTTGCTTTTATTAGTATTTGGGTTATTATTTTTGAGACAAACACATTATAGCCCCTGTTTTGTTGGGCATAAATTGATTCAACAATAATGAACAGAGAGAAGTTTAATACACAGAAAGTGCCATGGAGTTGCAATGTGAGAGGTTTACATTTTTGTTTGAACTTCAAGAAAGAGATATTTAAGGATTAAAACCTGGAATTGGAAAATGAAAAGGAAAAATGCTCTTAAAAATCAGCACAATTTTATAAAGAAACAAAATTAACATCTCGATGTAAAATATGTCACCACTGGAATTTAAAACTTGGTAAACAGTGGGCATCTTAATCAGACACTGTTGAAGATCGAAACAAGGAGCTGAACAACATGTAGAAGAAACTAACTGTAATACACAGCACACAGAGATGGAAAACATGGAGGAGAGGTTAAGACACATGGAGTACAAAATAAGGTGCAGGATATGGTTTACAGGACCTTTAACAAAAGAACTGAGAAACAGGAGTACAGCAATATTTCAAGACGTGATGACTAAGAGTTTTCCAAACTAAATGGAATAAATGAATCCTCAGCTTCAAAAACAAAACAAATAGCAAGAGAAATAAATGTTCAAATATCTCCCGTTTCAGACAAATTTTAGAACTATAAAATCCCTCCCCTCAAAAATTAAACTCCAAATTACCTATAAAATGGCTATTAAAAATGATAAGCTAGAAAACACCAGAATAACATCTTCCAAGTGCCAAAAGGAACTACTATAAATCCAGAGATTTGTATTCAGTTAATCTCTCATTGAAGAACAAGAGAGAAATAAATAGTTTTCAGACACACTGAAAAAATGTCATGAGGGCATATCATGAAACGAACTTCCAAAGGATGTACTCCAGAAAGAACAAAATCACATCCAGAAAAACTATGTGAATTTCAAAACTGAAAGTGAGCAAAGATTCTGGGAAACAGGAAGGTCGATCTAAACAAACACAATTTTCAGCAAAAGAGAAGAATGTCCAAGAAAAGGTGACTGAAAAGTAAGTGCAGTGGGAAAAAGATCTGAACAGACACCTCCCCAAAGAAAACAGACCAATGGCAAACGGGCATAAACACATGAAAAGATGCTCAACATCATGTGTGACTAGGGAATTGTAAATTAACACAACAACGAGATACCACAACACACCTACTAGAATAACTAAAATCCAATATACTGACAACACCAAATGCTCGTGAAGCTCTGAAACAACAGCAACTCTCACTCATTGCTGGTGGGAATGCAAAGTGATTCCGCTCCCTTCTATTTGACACAGATACCCCCATGAACACCGGAAACTGGTAGCACTGAACCCTTCATGCTCTATGTTTTTTCCTGCACAGCAATGGGCGGGCGGGTAGCATATACAGTACGGACCCTGCACAAAGGGAGGATCACATCAGCAGCAGAATGGAGTAGGGTGACATGAGGAACATGATGTTTAAGGAATAAAGAGAGAGATAAGTAGATCCAAATATAGACTGTGAAATGTTTGTCAAGCTAATTAACACCTCATCTACTTATTTTTTTTTTGTTAAGAAGATTTAAAATCTATTCTTTCAGATTTCTCAAAGAACTTAAAACAGAGCCACCGTTCAATCCAGGATTCCCACTCGTGGGTATATATCCAAAAGAAAATAAGTTGTTCTACCCAAAAGACACATGCCCTCCTATGTTCGTCACAGACATGTTCATTGCAGCACTATTCACAATAGCAAAATCATGGAGTCAACCTAGGTGTCCATCGAGGGTGGACTGGATAAAGAAAACGTGGTACAGATACACCATGGAATACTACACAGCCACAAAAATAATGAAATCATGTCTTTTGCAGCAATATAGATGCAGCTGGAGGCCACTATCCTGAGCTAGTTAAAGTAGGAACAGAAACGCAAATACCACATGTTCTTACTTAGAGGTGGAAGCTAAACATTAGGTACTGGCAGATGTAACGTGTCCAACAATGGACACTGGAAGTTGCTTCTGGGGAAGGAGGAGAAAGAGGGGAAGAGTTGAAAAATTAACTGTTGGGTACTATGCTCACTACCTGGGTGACAGGATCCATCATACCCCAAACCTTAACATCACACAATATGCCCATATAACAAACTTGCACATGTACCCCTGAATCTAAAATTTAAAAAGTTGAAATTATTAAAACATCTTCTAAGCAATTTTGACATATACAAACATTATTATTAACTGTAGTCACCAGGTTGTGCAATAGATCACTGAAACTTATCCTTCCTGTTAAACTTTGTATCATTTGGCCAACATCTCTTTTTTCCCCACCCACAACCTCCCCTGCTCCAGCCCCTGGTAATCGCCATTCTACTCTGATTCTGTTGAGTTCAACGTTTTTAGATGCCACATAGAAGTGAGACCATGTGGTATCTGTCCGTGTTTGGCAGGCTTATTTCACTTACTATAATGGTTTCCAGTTTCATTCATGTTGTTGCAAATGACAAAATTACCTTCTTTTAAGGTCCAAATACCATTGCATTGTGTGTACCACATTTTCTTTACCCATTCATCCAATGGGCACTTGTTTCCCTGTCTTCGCTATTGTGTTATGAACATGGCAGTACAGATATTTCTTTGACAAATGAATTTCAATTTCTTTGGATATACACCCAGTAGTGAGATTGCTGGATCATATGGTAGGTCTATTTTTAATTTTTTGAGGAAATGCCGCACGTTTTCCATAGTGACTGTACTAATTTAAATTCCTACTGACAGTGTACATTGGTTCTTTTCTCCATATACTTGGCCACACTTGCTATGTTTTGTCTTTTTGACAATAGCCAACCTAACAAGTGTGAGGTATGAGTTACTATCTCATGGTGGGTTTTATCCGCAGTTGCCTGATGATTCGCGATGGGCATTTTTTCATATATCCGCTGGCTCTGTGTCTTCTTTTGAGAAATATCTGTTCATGTCCTTTGCCCCTTTTTTGATCAGGTTGTTTTTTTGCTATCGAGTTGTTTGAGCTCCTGAAATTTTTTTACGAGCTTAAACTTTGTATCGCTGGGCATGGGGGCTGTGGGGCTAGGAGTGCTTTGCAATCCTCTGTCCAGTGTTCTCATGCTCTTCCTACACGTGTTCTCCGTTGAGTAACCAGCCACACACACGCCATTGCCCTCCCAGACGGTGCCCGAATTCAGGCACGGCCATAGCCCCGGCTTCCGCATTTTAGTGCCCAATGGTTTCAGTTCTTCAGCTTCTGCCTGTGGATGCCCTGCTTCCTAATATTTATACACGTCAGAGGGCACAGAAGTATGGACAGAAGCCTTGCTCTAATCCCCAGATAGAACTGGATTTCCCATATGTCCTCAGTTTATACATGTACGCTGGACTCTAAATAATGAAGCTATGCTTAACGAAATACGTTCAAATTACAGGCAAATACTGTTGAATGAAAGTCTTTTCAAATCATTACTGACAGCATGTCTTACCTCTGGAAGTTTAGCTGGTCTTTGTTCTGTTTTCTTCAAACAGATACAAAGAAGTTGCCACCAGAGAGCACCATGGTACTGCCGTCATCTTTATATGTCACTTTTTCATTGATCCCTCATTTTAGGGGTGACAAATAATAGCAAGCATAATTTAAGCCAAATCTGGAAAATTCTTTCATTCTAGTTTTGGATTTAAAAATCAATTATGCAAACATTTTAAAATTGTGTTTTTAAACATCCTAACATAAAAATGTTTAAATAGTTCTGCTAAAAATCGATCCTGGTGCTTCCATGTTAATTATGTTTTATTTCGGTAAGTTTATATGCCATCTATTTGCTGACTCTCATGAAATGTTTGTGCTAATCATTTGTAGGTTTTGTTACTTTAAGTTAGGGTTAGTGTAAAAGTCAACGTTCATCCTATTTATGAATCTTGAGAATTGCCGGCGGGTCTTTCAACATTGTTTCAGAATTATGCCATTCTTTTACTAAATACACATTTATACCTATCTTTCCCCTTTTCTCATCTGTGACTCAGTAAATAATATCTAAGGGTACTTTGAGATCTAATCGTCTATTGTTTTATACCAACATCTTCAGAATGCACCAGCCAGAAAATACTGCTTCAGTGATACAAAATATGAACAATGCCTGTGTGCATGAAATTGGACTGTGCAATTGTGTTCTCTTTTATAACCATGATGATGTTTTTAAAATAAAGCTTATATGTTCAGGCTCCCCAAACGAGTAAACATACTAGAGTTTCTTCATCCTTTGA
>NW_022321015.1:0-2106 GCF_002776525.5 Piliocolobus tephrosceles | reverse complement strand
CTGAAAGGTCAATGAAGACAGGCACCAGAATGTCCATAGGATTTACACAGAGGTCACTGGTGATCTTAGAGATAGCTGGTTAGGTGGAGTGACCCTAGCCCACTTGAAGCTTCCCAACATTACCTCAAGCATCCCAGATATCCAACCATCCATGTCTGGTAGTAAAGAGAATAAAAGATTGAGACTTGTTGCATCCTTCAGCTTCAAACATATTCATGATGTTCCAGTTGAAAGTAATCCCTAGCTCTATCCCCTCCCACATCTTTTCTTCTCCCAGTGGAGCCTACCTTGCCCAGGATGCTCAGTTCATTGTCTGGTCCAGATTCTGATAGGGGCCTCTGATTCTGCAGGCTCCTGACAATGTCTACAAGATGTTCCACCAGCTCTGTCAGCTTCTGACCAACCTCTGTGATGCTCTTCTCTACTGCCACCTTTAAAACAGCAAAGTTCAGGTCCTGGGTTCTATAAAACCGGACCCGGGAACCACCACTAGACAGAGGGAGTCATAAATACTGTAGTAATGACATAAAAACAGACATACAGGCCAATGGAATAGAATAGAGTACCCAGAAATAAACTTTCACATATACAGTTAAATGATTTTTGACAAAGGTGTCAAGACCATTCAATGGGGAAAGGACAGTTTTTTCAACAAACTGTACTGTGAAAACTGGATATATCTATATGCAAAAGAATATGGTTGGACCCTTACCTAACATCATACACAAAAACTAACTCAAAATGGATCAATGACCTAAATGTAAAACCTAAAATAATACAAGTCTTAGAAGAAAACATAGGGCAAAATTTATGACATTGGATTTGGCAATGATTTATTGTATATGACACTAAAAGCACACGCAACAAAGGAAAAAGGAGGCTGGGCGCAGTGGCTCACGCCGGTAATCCCAGCACTTTGGGAGGCCGAGGTGGGTAGATAACGAGGTCAGGAGATCGAGACCATCCTGGCTAACACGGTGAAACCCATGTCTACTAAAAATACAAAACATTAGCCGGGCGTGGTGGCGGGCTCCTGTAGTCCCAGCTACTCAGGAGGCTGAGCCAGGAGAATGGCGTGAACCCGGGAGGCGGAGCTTGCAGTGAGCCGAGATCTCACCGCTGCACTCCAGCCTGGCAGACAGCAAGACTCCGTCTCAAAAAAAAAAAAAAAAGAAAGAAAGAAAAAAGGAGACAAATTGGACTGCATGAAATGTTTAAACATTTGTGCATCAAAAGACACTAACAATAGAGTAAAAAGGCAATCCACAAAATGGAGAAAATATTTGCAAATCATACATAAGGCATTAATACCGAGAATATACAGAGAATTTCTAAAACCAACAATAAAAGCATATCACTGCTGCTTGCTTGGTTGGTAAAACAAACAAATAAGCAAAAACCCATAAACAACTGAATTTTGAAATGGGCAAAGAACCTGAATAGACGTTTCTCCAAAGAAGATATACAAATCACCAATAAGCACATGAATAGACACTCAAGATCACTAATCAGTAGGGAAATGCAAATCAAAACATACAGTGAGATATCACTTCACACTCATTAGGTTGGCTATTATCAAAAAAAAAAAAAAAAACCAGAAAATGACAAATGTTGACGGTGTGGGAAGATTGGAACCCTCTGCACCGTTGGTGGGAATGATATATGGTACAGCCACTGTGGAAGACAGAATGGTGGTTGCTCAAAATATTAAAAATAGGCTGGGCGCAGTAGCTCATGGCTGTAATCCCAGCACATTGGGAGGCTGAGGCGGGCGGATCACCTGAGGTCAAGAGTTCAAGATCATCCTGGCCAACCTAGTGAAACCCCATCTCTACTAAAAATACAAAAATTAGCCAGGCGCGGTGGTGGGCATCTGTAATCCCAGCTACTTGGGAGGCTGAAGCAAGAAAATTGCTTGAACCCAGGAGATGGAGGTTGCAGTGAGCCGAGATCATGCCACTGCACTCAAGCCTGCGCGACAGAGCCAGACTCCATCTCAAATATATATATATACATATATATATTTTTAATTTATATATATATATATTTTTAGCTCACATTAAGTGTGATGCTTTGAGATACCCAAGAAGAAAAGATGAGAAGGAA
>NW_022321014.1:0-2106 GCF_002776525.5 Piliocolobus tephrosceles | reverse complement strand
TTCCTTCTCATCTTTTCTTCTTGGGTATCTCAAAGCATCACACTTAATGTGAGCTAAAAATATATATATATATAAATTAAAAATATATATATGTATATATATATATTTGAGATGGAGTCTGGCTCTGTCGCGCAGGCTTGAGTGCAGTGGCATGATCTCGGCTCACTGCAACCTCCATCTCCTGGGTTCAAGCAATTTTCTTGCTTCAGCCTCCCAAGTAGCTGGGATTACAGATGCCCACCACCGCGCCTGGCTAATTTTTGTATTTTTAGTAGAGATGGGGTTTCACTAGGTTGGCCAGGATGATCTTGAACTCTTGACCTCAGGTGATCCGCCCGCCTCAGCCTCCCAATGTGCTGGGATTACAGCCATGAGCTACTGCGCCCAGCCTATTTTTAATATTTTGAGCAACCACCATTCTGTCTTCCACAGTGGCTGTACCATATATCATTCCCACCAACGGTGCAGAGGGTTCCAATCTTCCCACACCGTCAACATTTGTCATTTTCTGGTTTTTTTTTTTTTTTTTGATAATAGCCAACCTAATGAGTGTGAAGTGATATCTCACTGTATGTTTTGATTTGCATTTCCCTACTGATTAGTGATCTTGAGTGTCTATTCATGTGCTTATTGGTGATTTGTATATCTTCTTTGGAGAAACGTCTATTCAGGTTCTTTGCCCATTTCAAAATTCAGTTGTTTATGGGTTTTTGCTTATTTGTTTGTTTTACCAACCAAGCAAGCAGCAGTGATATGCTTTTATTGTTGGTTTTAGAAATTCTCTGTATATTCTCGGTATTAATGCCTTATGTATGATTTGCAAATATTTTCTCCATTTTGTGGATTGCCTTTTTACTCTATTGTTAGTGTCTTTTGATGCACAAATGTTTAAACATTTCATGCAGTCCAATTTGTCTCCTTTTTTCTTTCTTTCTTTTTTTTTTTTTTTTGAGACGGAGTCTTGCTGTCTGCCAGGCTGGAGTGCAGCGGTGAGATCTCGGCTCACTGCAAGCTCCGCCTCCCGGGTTCACGCCATTCTCCTGGCTCAGCCTCCTGAGTAGCTGGGACTACAGGAGCCCGCCACCACGCCCGGCTAATGTTTTGTATTTTTAGTAGACATGGGTTTCACCGTGTTAGCCAGGATGGTCTCGATCTCCTGACCTCGTTATCTACCCACCTCGGCCTCCCAAAGTGCTGGGATTACCGGCGTGAGCCACTGCGCCCAGCCTCCTTTTTCCTTTGTTGCGTGTGCTTTTAGTGTCATATACAATAAATCATTGCCAAATCCAATGTCATAAATTTTGCCCTATGTTTTCTTCTAAGACTTGTATTATTTTAGGTTTTACATTTAGGTCATTGATCCATTTTGAGTTAGTTTTTGTGTATGATGTTAGGTAAGGGTCCAACCATATTCTTTTGCATATAGATATATCCAGTTTTCACAGTACAGTTTGTTGAAAAAACTGTCCTTTCCCCATTGAATGGTCTTGACACCTTTGTCAAAAATCATTTAACTGTATATGTGAAAGTTTATTTCTGGGTACTCTATTCTATTCCATTGGCCTGTATGTCTGTTTTTATGTCATTACTACAGTATTTATGACTCCCTCTGTCTAGTGGTGGTTCCCGGGTCCGGTTTTATAGAACCCAGGACCTGAACTTTGCTGTTTTAAAGGTGGCAGTAGAGAAGAGCATCACAGAGGTTGGTCAGAAGCTGACAGAGCTGGTGGAACATCTTGTAGACATTGTCAGGAGCCTGCAGAATCAGAGGCCCCTATCAGAATCTGGACCAGACAATGAACTGAGCATCCTGGGCAAGGTAGGCTCCACTGGGAGAAGAAAAGATGTGGGAGGGGATAGAGCTAGGGATTACTTTCAACTGGAACATCATGAATATGTTTGAAGCTGAAGGATGCAACAAGTCTCAATCTTTTATTCTCTTTACTACCAGACATGGATGGTTGGATATCTGGGATGCTTGAGGTAATGTTGGGAAGCTTCAAGTGGGCTAGGGTCACTCCACCTAACCAGCTATCTCTAAGATCACCAGTGACCTCTGTGTAAATCCTATGGACATTCTGGTGCCTGTCTTCATTGACCTTTCAG
>NW_022321013.1:0-1266 GCF_002776525.5 Piliocolobus tephrosceles | reverse complement strand
GAAGAAGAACCCGGAAGTGCACCATCCTGCCTCCGTTCGTCCAAACAGTCCAACCTTTTATTGATAATAGTGATAAAGGGGCGCCGTCGTCTGTCTGGCTACTTCCTGCTGTTAAGGGGCGTCGTTAAGGTCGGGGCCCATGGTTGGTATTTGGACGTATGGATGAAGAATAAAATAAGGCACAGTATTAGTATAGGAATGAGGAATGGAAGCATTTGTTGGAATATGGGCAAAACCCAGAAGGATGGTCCTGGCAAGGTTGGGGAGTATGAGATAGTTAAGAAAATTTAGTAAGTTTGAGGTGAGTGGGGGAAAGCCAAACTGATTTCCACTGATTGCTTTCGGTAGGGGCCCTTTTTAGCTGGGAATGAGGAACAACTGCGCAAGGTAGTTGTTGGCCAGGCAGCAATTAAGAAGTGGAGTTTTTCGTGGAGTGGATGGCTTTCCGCTTACTCCTACTACAGAGATATTGGATGGAAGGCTAGGTCCAGAGAAGGACGGCAAAACAGAATAGGTAGCCTCGCTGTTGATTAAAAAATTGTCTTACCCGCTACCAGGAGAGTTACCTGCGGCTTGGCGAGGATGATGGGGGTCCCCGAGTCTCAGCACCTTCAGTTGTTGTCGTCCAGATGTAGGAGCTGGAAGGAGCTCCCAGGATCCTGGGAAAGGGGGTCACGTGGAGACGCAGCACCTGTTCTCAGGGTGGGGCAATCAGACTTCCAATGTCCTCCCTGCTGGCAAGCAGGGCAGGGGGTTGCTGGTGGACGAAGGTTAGGACATTCACTGGCCTAATGTCCTGATGCCTTGCACTTATAGCAAGGCTGCGTTGGGGCTCGGGGACCTTGCGGACACCTGTTGGCATAGTGTCCTGCCTTGCCACACTTATAGCAGGCTCCTTTCTAGCAGTGGCCTTTCTCCTTTATAGCAGTGGCCTTGGAGTCTGTGGGGTATGTGCTCTCTGGTCTGGGGTTATGACTGGCCTGTAAAGCCGCTGCTAGGAGCTGTAACTTCTGTTCAAGGCGAGCCTGCCATCTCCTCTCTGGAGCTATAGACCTTAAAGGCTAATTTAACTAGGTCTTGTATTGGTGTCTGAGGACCATCCTCTACCTTTTGAAGTTTTTTACGAATGTCAGGAGCTGATTGAGAAATGAAATAAGATGCCAAAATGGTAGCCCCTGTGGGGGAGGCCGGATCTAACCGGGTATACTGGGTTAGAACCTCAGTCAGTTTAGGGTAGAGGTTAGGATAACCTGGAGGTCATGCCAA
>NW_022321012.1:0-1266 GCF_002776525.5 Piliocolobus tephrosceles | reverse complement strand
TTGGCATGACCTCCAGGTTATCCTAACCTCTACCCTAAACTGACTGAGGTTCTAACCCAGTATACCCGGTTAGATCCGGCCTCCCCCACAGGGGCTACCATTTTGGCATCTTATTTCATTTCTCAATCAGCTCCTGACATTCGTAAAAAACTTCAAAAGGTAGAGGATGGTCCTCAGACACCAATACAAGACCTAGTTAAATTAGCCTTTAAGGTCTATAGCTCCAGAGAGGAGATGGCAGGCTCGCCTTGAACAGAAGTTACAGCTCCTAGCAGCGGCTTTACAGGCCAGTCATAACCCCAGACCAGAGAGCACATACCCCACAGACTCCAAGGCCACTGCTATAAAGGAGAAAGGCCACTGCTAGAAAGGAGCCTGCTATAAGTGTGGCAAGGCAGGACACTATGCCAACAGGTGTCCGCAAGGTCCCCGAGCCCCAACGCAGCCTTGCTATAAGTGCAAGGCATCAGGACATTAGGCCAGTGAATGTCCTAACCTTCGTCCACCAGCAACCCCCTGCCCTGCTTGCCAGCAGGGAGGACATTGGAAGTCTGATTGCCCCACCCTGAGAACAGGTGCTGCGTCTCCACGTGACCCCCTTTCCCAGGATCCTGGGAGCTCCTTCCAGCTCCTACATCTGGACGACAACAACTGAAGGTGCTGAGACTCGGGGACCCCCATCATCCTCGCCAAGCCGCAGGTAACTCTCCTGGTAGCGGGTAAGACAATTTTTTAATCAACAGCGAGGCTACCTATTCTGTTTTGCCGTCCTTCTCTGGACCTAGCCTTCCATCCAATATCTCTGTAGTAGGAGTAAGCGGAAAGCCATCCACTCCACGAAAAACTCCACTTCTTAATTGCTGCCTGGCCAACAACTACCTTGCGCAGTTGTTCCTCATTCCCAGCTAAAAAGGGCCCCTACCGAAAGCAATCAGTGGAAATCAGTTTGGCTTTCCCCCACTCACCTCAAACTTACTAAATTTTCTTAACTATCTCATACTCCCCAACCTTGCCAGGACCATCCTTCTGGGTTTTGCCCATATTCCAACAAATGCTTCCATTCCTCATTCCTATACTAATACTGTGCCTTATTTTATTCTTCATCCATACGTCCAAATACCAACCATGGGCCCCGACCTTAACGACGCCCCTTAACAGCAGGAAGTAGCCAGACAGACGACGGCGCCCCTTTATCACTATTATCAATAAAAGGTTGGACTGTTTGGACGAACGGAGGCAGGATGGTGCACTTCCGGGTTCTTCTTC
>NW_022321011.1:0-17646 GCF_002776525.5 Piliocolobus tephrosceles | reverse complement strand
TCCCACACACACCTACACACTCATCACTCCCATACTCGCACCCACCACTGAAAGCCTGGCCCCAATCTGATTTGCCTAACAAGGTCCCCGGATGAACAACACATGCTTCCCTACCTCTCCCCTGCTAAGGCCCCACCGTGTTCTGGGATGTACTCAGGGATCAGGAGAATAAAACCTCAGGGAGTGAAAGGACATTCTAGGGTTCAGGCCTTTGCATCCACCTCCATGCTCTCACCCCTGCCTGACACACCCTCACCCCTGTACCTGGCCAGCTCCTACCAACCCTTAAAGTCTCACCAAATTCAGTGGTGGCAGCCACATCCTAAAGTGACTGACCCCCCAATGACGTATGCCCTTGTGTAGTCTTCCTGACCTTGGGTACGAGCAAAACCGGTGACTGTCTTTTAACCCATGGAGCCTGGCAAAAGCAATGGGATGTCACTGTCAGAGTGCATCACCTTTGCACACTGGAGAGAGAGGTTTTGCCTGCAGGTGCTGCAGGAGGGAGATGCTGTGCTGAGAAAGGACCTTTGGAGGTGCCCCGTAGGCAAGGAAGCAAAAAGCTGGACCCTTGCCAAGCGAGTCCGAGGAAATGAATTCTGCCAGTAACCTCAGCAGACTTGGAAATGGATTCTGCCCTGGTTGAGCCTCAGATGAGGATGCAGCCCAGCTGCTTAGCGTGAGATCCCAAGCACAGGACCCACTAAAATGTGCTCAACTCCTAGCTTGCCAAAATTGGCTTAAAGGTGTGTGTTGTTTCAAGCTTCTAAGTTTTTAGTTATTGCCTATGAAAGTGTTAAAATATGAGACAATAACTTAGGTCCCCTCCCCATCACACACATTCTTCTTTCTGGCATTCATCACAATTATACTTATTGATTTAAAATCTCCCCCTTGGCTGGGTGCAGTGGCTCAGGAGTTCCAGACCAGCCTGGCCAACATGGTGAAGCCCCATCTCTACTAAAAATACAAAAATCAGCTAGACGTGGTGGTGCAATCCTGTAATCCCAGCTACTCTGAAGGCTGAGGCAGGAGAATTGCTTGAATCCAGGAGGTAGAGGTTGCATTGAGCCAAGATTACACCATTGCACTCCAGCCTGAGTGACAAGAACAAAACTGTCTCCAAAAAAAAAAAAAAAAAAAAAAATTGTCTCTTGCCACTAGCATGAAGGTCCCATGAGAAGAAAAATGGAAACTCCTGCTCATAACAGTGCCCCAAATGCCCAGCACGGTGTAGCTCTAGGGCAGTTGGTCGATGGTGAATGCTGCTGGTTGGAGGGCCCAGCTGGTCCTCCCAGCTGCCTTCTCCCTGGTCACATTCCATTATTGAGAACAGAATAATTTCTTGCCTTTCCAGAGTCCCTTTTAGTGGGGATTGGCCAAGTGACATTTTCCTACCCCGGGAGACATAAGTGGAAGTTGGCTGAAAGGTTTCTAGCCATGGTGTGCTGGGGCGATTTGAACCAGGACATGAGAGTTGACTGTCCATTGTTCGGGAATTCTGCAAATTGGTTGTTCAACACATTCAGTACTTAAAAATATTAAATAATATAAGCTCGCAAATTTAAAAAATGCATTAGAACAGATGCAGTGGCCCACATCTAACACATTGGAAGCCTGAGGCAGGAAGATCACTTGAGCCCAGGAGTTCAAGACCAGCTTAGGCAAAAAAGGAAGACCTTGTCTCTACAAAAAAAATTTAAAATTAGCTAGGCATGGTGGTGTGTGCGTGCAATCCTAGCCACTCAGGAGGCTGAGGTGGGAGGATGGCTTGAGCCATCTGTTCAAGGCTCCAATGAGCTATGATAGTGCCACTGCACTCCAGCCTGGGTGACAGAGCCAGACCCTGTCTCAGAAATAAACATATTGTATATATTAATAAATGCATAATAAATGTATATTTATATATACATCTATGGATTATAATTATATATTTAGACATAAATATATTTTTTTGTTTTATTTATTTATTTATTTTGAGATGGAGTTTAACCCTGGTCGCCCAGGCTGGAGTGCAATGATGCGATCTGGGCTCACTGCAACCTCCACCACCCGGGTTCAAGTGATTTTCCTGCCTCAGTCTCCTGACTAGCTGAGATTACAGGCACGCACCACCACGCCTGGTTAATTTTGTATTTTTAGTAGAGATGGGGTTTTCTCCATGTTGGTCAGGCTAGTCTCCAACTCCTGACCTCAGGTGACCTGCCCACCTCAGACTCCCAAATTGCTGGGACTACAGGTGTAAGCCACTGTGCCCAGCCTATATGATATATTTATATATTATAATTATGTATATTAATTTTATATAATTATATATGAATATAAATATAAAAACTTTCCTTGCCTTCTCTTGTTTCTACCTACAGTCAGTCCCATGACTGTCTACATGTAATAATTTTAAATGTGTATTATATATACACATATATATATATATATGTATTTTGAGACGGAGTCTCGCCCTGTCGCCAGACTGGAGTGCAATGGCACTATCTAAGCTCACTGCAACCTCTGACTCCGGGTTCAAGCGATTCTCCTGCCTCAGCCTCCCAAGTAGCTGTGCTTATAGGCGCCCACCACCACGTCCGGCTAATTTTTGTATTTTTAGTAGAAATAGGATTTCTGCATGTTGGTTGGTTGGTTTCGAACTCCTGACCTTAATTGATCACCCGCCTCAGCCTCCTAAAGCGCTGGGAATACAGGCGTGAGCCACCTTGACCAAAATGTTTTCCTGTTTCCAAACATTTTACATGAGAGGAAAGCGGAGAATAAATCATCTGACACTCTACTGTAAAAAAAATCTTTGTGCCTCTCTTCTTTTCATCTTTCCTAAGTGTATATATTACCAAAATGTCTTTAGGTTGAGGTCCCCCTGTGAAAAGTTTACAGGGTGTTGTGTCCTCAGCCACCCTCCTCTCTTTTTCTAGTCCTGGCATTTTAGAACTGTCTGGGGATGACCCAGGATACCCACTGTGGCCATGTCTATTGGAGGGTCTAGTGAGTATCAGCCCCGGCATCATCTCATCGCCGAGGACAGCCTGCGGTAGGGTGTAGAGTCGCTCAGGGGAGCAGCTGGATGCTCTTGGCCTTAGAGGAATCTCCTGGTATAGTTTCATCTAAAATGATGACCCCTTAGGGGTATTAAAATTTTAACACATTGAAATGAATGGACAATACAACATAATGTCTTTAAAGCTAGGTCATTAAAACTGTTCCTCCAGCCGGAGTTTTCATTCCTCGGAGACACATTGATGGTCTGCCAATGGGATGCTGATATTGAGAGGAAAAGGCAGAAATGGTTTCTGCTCTCTAGATTGTCTCAGACTTGTGAAGAGAGAAAAACTGTCCCAAAGGACAAGGAAAACCCACCCCAGAGAGGATGTGCAAGAACCTCAATATGAAAATGCACTTAAGGTGCACAGAAGGACAAAGAGCAGTGCCAGTGCCTCCTAGGTGGTCACTGAGTACTTTACTGAACAGGATGGGTGTCCCGAGGGATAGAATGGCCTGCCGTGACACTTAGAAAGGTCTGTGTTGGAGTCTGCACTGCCTCTTCCTGAGTTTGTTATCTTGAAAAGGCTTGTCCGTTTATTTGAGTTTCAGTTTTTCATTGACTGTAAGATACATTTTGTCAGTACAGCTTGAAAGATAAAAATACTATTTCCAAAGAGGCAAGATAAAATGATGCATTTTATTTGCTAAAAATTCATATTTATTTCTTCCCCAGAGTGAGTGTAGTAAGTTTTAAAGGTCTGTTCTTTTTAAGGGTAATTTCATATGGAATTGGACTTAGCTTTGTCAATGTTACTGGTGAAATAAAAGTGTGATAGATAAATTGATGATTTACAAAGATTCACCAAAATGTCAGTTCCCCTCTTGTAGCATGGTGAAGAATTCATGACAGTGGACACATCTATATCCTCTTATCTGGATATCTGAGTGTTTCTTTGGTGTTGTTTTTTGTTTTTTGGAGACGCTGTCTTGCTCTGTAGCCCGGCTGAAGTGCAGTGGCGCCATCTCTGCAACCTCCGCCTCCTGGGTTCAAGTGATTCTCCTGTGTCAGTCTCCCATGTAACTGGGATTATAGGCACCCACCACCACACCCAGCAAATTTTTGTATTTTTAGTAAACACGGTTTTTTATGCCTGGCACGGTGGCCCATGCCTGTATTCCCAGCACTTTGGGAGGCCAATGTGGGCAGATCACGAGTTCAGGAGTTCCAGAGCAGCCTGACCAATATGGTGAAAAACTGTCTCTACCACAAATACAAAAAAATTAGCTGAGCCTGGTGGCAGGCACCTGTAATCCCAGCTACTCGGGAGGCTGAGGCAAGAGAATTGCTTGAACCCGGGAGGTGGAGGTTGCAGTGAGCCAAGATCTTGCCACTGCAAGCGACAATGCAAGACTCTGTCTCAAAAAACAAACACACAAACAGCAAAAAGGTGGGGTTTTGCCATGTTGGCCAGGCTGGTCTCAACCTCCTGACCTTAGGTGATCGCCCGTCTCAGCCTCCCAAGGTGCTGGGATTACAGGCCTGAGCCACCACGCCTGGCCCACTCTGTTTTCTTTTTATTCCCTAAATTTTAATATGTTTGAGTTTGTCTGTTCCTTTATCACTGTTTTCTTACATAAAAGAAATTCTGCCTAATCCTTCGTAAAAAGAAAAATCTTCCTATGACTTCTGAAAGTGTTCTGGTTTTATCTTTCATATTTGAATATATAATAAGTTGATTATGGTTCATGGAATAGAGAAGAAGACAATGCATTTTCCCAAGTAGATGCCAGCCTGGTTTGCCTCATATTTTTTTTTTTTTTTTTTTTTTTTTTGAGGCGGAGTCTTGCTCTGTCGCCGGACTGGAGTGCAGTGGCCGGATCTCAGCTCACTGCAAGCTCCACCTCCCGGGTTTATGCCATTCTCCTGCCTCAGCCTCCCAAGTAGCTGAGACTACAGGCGCCCGCCACCTCGCCCAGCTGGTTTTGTATTTTTAGTAGAGATGGGGTTTCACCGTGTTAGCCAGGATGGTCTCGATCTCCTGACCTCGTGATCCGCCCGTCTCAGCCTCCCAAAGTGCTGGGATTACAGGCTTGAGCCACCGTGCCCGGCCTGGTTTGCCTCATATTTTAAAGTGCGTGTGATTTCTTTTTCTATTCTACAGTGCCTACTTTACCATTCATCAACTTTCCATATAAATGCTGCGTCATTAAGATTTTTTTTTCCCTTGGTCTGCTTGCTCATCTCTCTGCTAATACTGTGCTGTCCTGAGTGTTTTCATTTGAAAATCTTAGAAGTATGTTAGACAAGCCATCACTCTTTTTTTAGGTGGCGAAAAAGCGTTAGACATTTGTCATTTTTCCTACGTATGAAAAAGTAGTTTTTCTTGCCTAAAAAATCTCTGATTTGGGAATTTATGCGATTTCATAGGAATAGCATCTGGAAGTGGTGACATTAGTGTCATTTTAAAAAACATATGTCGTATTTCCTCTTATTCCTTTCTGCCTTGACATTGTGCAATAGAAATTTTAAAACTTGTTGTATTCGTGTTGTTAAATATCAATTACTGGTTTTATTTACTACTCAATTAAATTTAATGAGCCTACTCTCTCGGTGTAATCACGTGGAATGGACTCAGCTCCCCAGTTAACAAGCGACAGCACATGTAAAATATTGTCTACCAGGGAAATTCATTGAACACTTTGTGTTCAGACTGTGTTTTGGTGGCTGGTTCCCTAAGCACCACTGCAGTGACACAAAATAATAGACCTTCGCAGAAAAAGTTTTGGCAAATATATTGCATAAGCCATCTAGATGCAGTGGGTCATTCTTATTACTTGGGTTCGTGGAATCCCTTTCAAAATGTAAGTTACTAATACAAACAAAGATGGAACTTTGCGAGCAGGCGTTTTTAAGAATAATTAGTCTCAGGACAGATAATACTAAGTCCCTTATGCACATCAAGTAGGACTTTAGTATGACAGATACTAGAAATGTACAAAGTGAAGTTGAAAGGTAACTCCTAGCAGCACATCTTACTCCCTGGATTCTAATGAGATGGGTGTTTCTACTTTGCTGTTGTGTTTTTGAATAGTTCAAATCTAGCAATAGTACTGCTGTGTGGGAGGGAGTATGTGTGAACAGAGTATGAGTTGTGACAATTGAGTCATAGAATAAATGCTTGAAAATTTTAGAATCATGTAAACAGCTTATTGATTGAGTATAGATTCCCAGTGCTGTCAGTCTCACCCATCCTTCTATCCACATGTGTGGAATGTTCTAGGACTCCATGACTTTTGAGGATGTGGCTGTGAACTTTACCCAGGGGGAATGGGTTTTGCTAGATTCTTCTCAGAAGAATCTCTACAGAGAAGTGATGCAGGAAACCTGCAGGAACCTGGCTTCTGTAGGTGAGAATGACAACACATTTCACTTAATTACAGAAGCATTTCCCGATCATCAGTGCTGTTTGTGATTTGGAATGTGGCAAAGGAATGATTTGGTGAAGAAACCAGGCATGGGCACTGTGTACAATGAACATAAAATCTAGTCATGTTTCTATAGTTTGTAATAATTTGTGATAATTTTGTGGGTCTGCATTTTAGGAAACAAATGGAAAGACCAGAATATTGAAGATCACTTTGAAAAACCTGGGAAAGATATAAGATAATTTGCACTGAGAAGAGGAAATAAAGTCCTCTGAAGGAATCTTAGCATGTTATGAACTTAAAAACAAGCAATCAAAACAAATAAGAGTCACTTGAAATTTATTTTTTTTTAAGAAAAATTCCACCCAAAATGTAACGTACTTCAGTGTAGCAGTCAGTGTTTGGAAAACAGTTTACTTGAAAATAGCACTACAAAATTGTGTATATGAATGTTACTAATTTGGTCATAGCCATGCAGGTGGTAGCTGTGTTTTCAGCAGTAACCCATTTACTTTCAAATAATTCAATCTGGCAAAAAAAGAAATAATAATAATAATAATAATAATGCATTTTCCTTGGTATTGGTAGCAGTGTAAGTCCAAGACCTATTAATAAGTAGAAAGTTATTAAACCAACCAATAATAATATGCTTGTCATTTTTTTACAGAAATCATGTGGTACAGAGACTGTGTGAAAGCAAAGAAGGTAGTCAGTATGGACAAGTTGTCAGCCAAATTCCAAATCTTGATCTGAATGAGAACATTTCTACTGGATTAAAACAATGTGAATATAGTGTTTGTGGAAAAGTCTTTGTACATCATTCCCTCCTTAACAGGCACATCCTAGCTCACTCAGGATACAAACCATATGGAAAGAAGCAATATGAATGTGAACAGTGTGGGAAATTCTTCGTTTCTGTTCCAGGTGTTAGAAGACACAGGATAACGCACAGTGGAAATCCAGTTATAAAAGTACAATATGTGGGAAAGCATTTTATTTTCTCAATTCATTTGAAAGACATCAGAGAACTCACACAGGAGAGAAACCCTATAAATGTAAACAATGTGGTAAAGCGTTCACTGTTTCCGGTTCTTGTCTAATACATGAACGAACTCACACTGGAGGGAAACCCTAGGAATGTAAGGAATGTGGGAAAACATTCAGATTTTCTTGTTATTTTAAGATGTGTGAAAGGACTCACACTGGAGAAAGACCCTATAAATATACCAAATGTGATAAAGCCTTCAGCTGTTCCACTTCCCTTCATTACCATGGAAGCATTCTTCACTCTCCTGATAGTGTCCTTTGATGCACAAAACTTTTTATTTACTTATTTATTTATTTATGAGACAGAGTCTTGGTCTGTCACCCAGACTGGAGTGCAGAGGCATGATCTTGGCTCACTGCAACCTCCACTTCTGGGTCTCCAGCAATCCTTCCACCTCAGCCTCCCAATTAGCTGGGACTAAGGCATATGCCACCGTGCCTAGCTAATTTGTGTATTTTTTGTAGAAATGGGGTTTTGCTGTGTTGCCCAGGCTTGTGTCGAACTCCTGGGCTCAAGCCCACCTTGGCCTTCCAAACTATTGGAATTACAGGTGTGAGCCACTGTGGCTGGCCCTTATCTAATTTTTAAATGTACACCATCAATACAATTTCTGATCTGAATAATGTATATAAAATAAGTACTTGGCAAAGAAATGATTTTCTCTATTTTCTCACCCCATTATAATGCATTTTCTATTTCAGAGTTTAAGAGACTTCATGTACTGTTTTATTTGTAGAATCTTCTCGCTTATGTTTTAAAATGAATGCAAAAACAACAACTTTATTGTGAGGTGAGTTTATTTTGAATTGGATTACTCAAGAAACAAGAGCAATTTACAACTCTAATGCTAACTCGTGAGAACATTGCCTGATTGTATTCAGATAATGTTTAAATTTTGCTTCCTTTCTCATATGTCTGCCTTTTCCTCCTATTACTGTTTTTCCATTGATCTATGCCTAAAATCTTATCTCTATATTATATGGTCCTCAGATCTTCTAGTGCTTACTTCCTATCTTCTATACATATTCTTTAGGCTTCCCACTTCCTGTCCCTTCTATCAGCCATCCTCTCTGTCTTTATTTTATGTTTATCACATGTTGTATTTTGGAAACTTCTACCCACTTACCTCCTCTCTCCCCCACCTGCCAATATATATAAACTTCATCTGTGACCTGATTACTTCTCAAATAATCTATTTTTAAAATAATGATAGCAATAATAATATTAAATGATAAACAAATCTATGCCTAGGTTCTGGTAAATTGTATATTTTATATATAATATATATAATACTAATATATATGATATATTATACACAATTGAGGCCAACCTTACAATCACACTAGTTGTTGGCCTAGATGACTTTTCTACACCACAGCACAGGGAGATGGACCCACAAATAGCATGATAATCTCTCTTGTTGTGAGGACATAGATTGGAATTTTGGTTAGCTAAGGCCGATGTGCTAAATGTAGTTATGCATGAATAAGGTGAAATTTTATGAGGTAAAGAAGAATTGGTCATCTTTAGGTTAAGCATTTCCCTGAGTTTACATAGGGTCAAGAGGTTTCAAGTTCTGAGTATCCAGAGTAAAAAGATCTCATTGTATGCAGGGAATACGGTAAAGACCCTGGTAACATGGCACTGTGGTAGAAGGGCTAAACTAGCACTAGCACAGAGGCTACTCAAGCCCCATCATACCAATGCATAAAAGCAAGTCTCAAAAGATTTATACTGATTCACAAATAACTACCAACCAAATACAATACTTTCATTGGAAAAATAATATAATACAATATATAAAATTATCTCGCTATTTTGCCCTGGCTGGACTTGAGCCACTGAGCTCAGGTGATCCTCCCACTTCAGCCTCCCAAGTAACTAGAACTACAGACAGGCACTGCTGTGCCAGGCTCCTCATGTTTGAATGAGAAAGGATTCAGGAAGAGTAACTTTCAATTAAAAGTATTGATATTATTTCTATATATGTAGGATTAATAAAAATGAAGGCCAAGGAAAGAGTTTCAGTGAATATTCATTTATATTTTCTCCAGATTTGTGATATGCTCTTCCTTCAACACACATGTATTACCTCATACAGATATTTCATAGTTGCTATAATGCATTCATAATGGTTAGTTCTGCTGTTAGTGAAAATAGATGCATTTTTAGTGTTGGAGTAATTTATAGAATACCCTCAACCTGTCCTGTCTCTCTCTTCTCTCTCTCCTTTACATCTAACTGTGGAGATCTGTTTTTAATCAATCCACATCTGCAGAACAAGTTTTGTCTTTGTAAAATTAATTGACTAATTTGTATTTATCTTCAGAGACTTTACAATTTTGGTGGGAGTTTTACTCATCAGAACAATATTTTTTCAAGCAGTTTGACTATAGGTTCCCAATTTAAAATTTAGGTTTTTAAACATAATTTGTAAATCACTGGCTGCTCTCTTTTACTTTCTGCCCTAAAAAAGGTTCAATTATGAGTTCCTTTTATATAATCACTATTCATTCAAACAATATTACAATAGTTCTTTATTAGTTTTTTTATTAGTAAAATATGACACATCTATTTGGTTAGGTAGTTAATTACTAAAATGACAACTATTACATCTTGATTCTGTTGTCCTGTGCTGCTGTGGATTCTAGCCACAGTCTGTCTGATAAAAAATCTAAAAACCTTCCAACATGATGCCTTCTTCCTCTTTCTAGACTCTTCTCTTAGTCCTGCTTGCACTTGCTGACTGTTGTTCTTTTCAAAAAACCTGAACCATCTGGTCAGAGGAGAAGTAAACTGGTGAAAAGTTAGGCACACAGGCTTGCAAATTAAGACATGTCTAAATTTAAGCCCTAGCTCTACCCCTTGTTAGTAGTATGACTCTGAGAAAGTTTCTTAAATGGTCTAAGCTTTGGTTCCCTCATCTTCAAAATAAGAGTCACAACATCAGTCAGGTTTGTAATCTGGGGACTAATGAACTAATATCTGTAAAGCACAAATGCTGTACTTGGCACTTTGAGTCAATAAGCTTCAGAAGGTCTGTGAACATCATGACACTCTAATGTTTTCAACTGCGATTTTATTTTTCTTTTAGACAGACTCTGACAGAGTAAGACTCTGTCACCCAAGTAAAAGTGCGGTGGCGATCTCGGCTTACTGCAGCCTCCACCTCCAGGATTCAGTTGATCCTCCTGCCTCAGCCTCCTAAGTAGCTGGGATTACAAACATGTGCCACCATGCCTGGATAATTTTGGTATTTTCAATAGAGACGGGGTTTCACCATGTTAACCAGGCTGGTCCCAAACTCCTGACCTCAAGTGATCCACCTGCCTTGGCCTCCCAAAGTGTTAAGATTACAGGCGTGAGCACTGCGCCCAGCTGCCATTTCCTTTGTATAGCCTTGAAAATGGTTTTTGTGAAAAAAAAGTGAGTGGAAAAATTGTTATTAACGTATTGGATTACTTCAAAAATATGTAAAATCCTTCTCCTTTAATTATCAAATATAATTGGTAATCAGCTCTAATATGAGTTCTAGCAAATATTCCCAATAATAGTAATTATAAGAAATACACCCTAGCATTTTGCGTAGGGACATCTCTGTCTATATTTGGCCTAGTTTAGGTTGAAGGATGCCAAGGAAAATAAGGTACAAAGAAACTTGCCTATTCTTTGGGTTTCTGACCATCAGTGAATATGATAAATATAAAAATTCCTGAATCTTTTGAGCCAGGTTCTTTTTTAATGAGTGCATTGATTCCAAACGATCCCTTGTTTATGTCCACTTTGAAATATGTTGGAAAGAATAGATTTTATTTATGAAAATTTTTGATTTTAATGGAGATTTTACAAAACTTAAAAACTGTGTACCAAATGACATAAAGACTGACATTAATAATAATAATAATAATATTAAAACATAATATGGCAGTAAAATTAAAAATAAAAGAGAGAAAAACAAAGCAATAATAAGTATTAGACAAATGAAAATAAAAGACATCAAAGAAATATAGCAGGCATAAAAGACAATATTTTTGCCTATCCTTTCTGTCCTTTTTTTCCTTTTTTTTTTTAACCAGTAGAACCTCAAATTTTTCTTGGGATGCCACATTGCCTGCTAAAAAGCAAAATCCACATTTCTAACCTTTCTTGCATAGAGGGGGCCATCTAACATCTCCATCTGTTGGGACATAATCAGAAATCTGCTGTGGATTTCTGGAAATTATTTTTTCTTTATACTGGTGCTGCATTTTCCTCCTAGTTGCTTCTTTATTCTTCTTTCTGACAGAGTCACTTTTTTTGTTTTTTTTTTTTGAGACAGTTTCACTGTTGTTGCCGAGGCTGGAGTGCGGTGGCGTGATCTCAGCTCACTGCAACCTCCGCCTCCTGGGTTCAAGTGATTCTCCTGCCTCAGCCTCCCAAGTTGCTGGGATTGCAGGTGCCTGCCACCATGCCTGGTTAATTTTCATACTTTTAGTAGGGACAGGGTTTCATTATGTTGGCCAGGCTGGTGTTGAACTCCGGACCTCAGGTAATCCACCCGCCTTTGTTTCTCAAAGTGCTGGGATTATAGGCATGAGCTACTGCTCCTGGCTAGAATCACTGTTTAGAAGTAAAAGATTGGGGTGATCATGGATATGACAGCTGCTGCTAAGGATAGCAGAGCAGAAAGAGAGAAGGTGCTATCGATCTGCTGTATATGAACTGAAGATAATACTTTCAACTCATTATGTGGGATAAACTAGTGAACTTTCAACTCGTTATGTGGAATAAAATAAACTCATATATGGTTAATCCACTCTAGTTGAATATCTGTTACTGGTCTCTGAAAATGATCCCAAACTGCTATGGAATATCATTTTATATTGATAAAAATATATATTTCACACAACATCTCATTTCCTCTCTGTTTCTGTTAAAATAACCACAGCAATATAATTCACTGAGAACTTACTCTATGACAAAACTCTATTAAATATTTTGTAAATACCATAACCAAATCAATATTGAAAACAGTATAATAATACACTGATATCTATCAAAAACACAAAAGCAAATGCTTTAAAATACAAAGAGAATTTGAAAGTATATAATCATAAGGTAACTTTTAACAAAGCGGTAATCATCGATAATAGATTAAGCATTGAAATTTAAACTAGATATTAAAGCATTCAAACTAATAAACTTACACAAACTTTTGTATGATATATACATTTGTCTCACTTTCTTTTAATATGTCTAAAGAAAGTGAAAACTCATATACTTAACCCTAAATAAAATATTAATAGATTTTTAAAAATTAAAAATATTCTAACTAAATTGAGCATAACATGTAAGATAAACCCCACAATCATTTGAAAATTTGAAAATTGTCTCTCAAATAGCCAGTGTCTGAACTACCCCCCACCCCCTTGCCTGCACACGATGCTACCCTGGGGTTCCAACCTGGAGGGGCATTTTGAGATCTGGGCATAGATGTTAGAATGGTGAATGGTGGAATATGTAGTGTCATGCTAGAATTTGGGTGGAGATTTCCCACTCTTTCCCATATAAAAAAATTATCTGAATGTACTACCAGCTTCAGAAAAGCCAAGTAGAAGAAAAATTATCAACAGAGTGAGCAGACAACCTAAAGAATGGGAGAAAATATTTGCAAACTATGTATCTGTCAATGGTCTAATATCCAGAATCTGTGAAGAACTTAAAGAAATCAATAACCAAAAAACAAATAACCCCATTTAAAAATAGGCGAGGCACATGAACAGACACTTCTTAAAAGAAGACATACACATGGCAAAAAAGCATTTGAAAAATGTTCAATGTCACTAATAATTAGGGAAATGCAAATCAAAACCACAGTGATATACCATCTTGCACTGGTCAGAATGGCTATTATTAAAACATCAAAAAATAACGGATGCTAGCAAGGTTACAGAGAAAACAGAATACTTACACATTGCTCATGGAATGTAAATTTGTCCAGTCACTGTTGAAAACAGTCTGGAGATTTCTCAAGGAACTTAAAATAGAATTAACATTTAACCAAAAATCTCATTACTGGGTGTATACCCAAAGGAATACAAATCATTCCACCAAAAAGACACATGTATATATGTTCATCACAGTACTGTTCACAATAGCAAATGATATGGAATCAACCTAGATGCCCATCAGTGGTGGACTGGATTAAAAAAATGTAGTATATATACATCATGGAATACTACATAGCCATCAAGAAGAATGAGATCATATCCTTTGCAACAACATGGATGGAGCTGGAGGCCATTATCTTACATGTATTAATGCAGCAACAGAAAACCAAATACTGCATGTTCTCACTTACAAGTGGGAGCTAAACATTGAGTACACATGGACACAAAGGCTCAAGGGGTACATGTATAGGTTTGTTATGTGGGTAAATTGCATGTTGTGGGGGTTTGGTGTACAGATTATTTTGTCACCAAGGTAATCAGCGTAATACCTGATAGGTAGTTTTCCAGTCCTCACCCTCCTTCCACCCTTCAGCCACAAATAGGGCCTCGTGTCTATTGTTCCCTTCTTTGTGGAGGGTGGCAGGAGGGTGAGGGTTGAAAAACCTGTCAGGTATTATGCTGGTTACTTGGGTGACAAAATATTCTGTACACCAAACCCCTGCAATATGCAATTTACTCATGTAACAAACCTGCGCCTGTACCCCTTAAACCTAAAATAAAAGTTGCAAAGAAAATAAGTGAATAAATAAGTAAAGGCTTTCCATCATGTGAAAAACAAAGTCAAGCAGAGAGGTGAATATATGGTACAAAGCAATATGGCTGGTATTTAGGACAGTGGAGTGGTTAATGTGGTTAAGTGTGTAGGGAAGAGGTAGAGCCTAGGGAGATCTTCCTGGGTGCCCAGGTATAGCGTCAAGGGGCTTCTAGTATGAGTCAAGTTCCAGGAGCAGAAGTTTTCTCTTAAAGGCTCATTTCCCTTTAATGGTAAAGCATCCTGATTAACAGTGTAAATAGAGGGTGTCTTAGTGTCAACTAGAAATAAGCTGAGGCAAATCAGGTCTTCAGCTGTTTTAAGCTGCACAGTCCTTCCTTTTCTTGAGAAGGTAAGTTTTTTTGGGTGGTCAAGATACAAAAGTTGTGGAACAAACTGCCAATGGCATCTAATGAACCCTAGGGTCTTGCTCTTCAGCGTGTGCATAGCATGAGGGATTCTTGGTTGGACACAATACATCCTAAAACCTATACCTGGAGCCGTGCTCATCACCAGATCACTCACTACCCTTCTATTCTCAAAATGGCTATAGCATTCCAAAAAACATGGAATAGGGGTGGGGGCAAGTTGGGAGGTGGAGGTGCAGTTTGGAGCCACAGCTTAGTTTGCAACAACTTTTCTGCCTCAAAGCAAAAGAATATTCTAATACTCAATAAATGAAACATTACAGAGCTATTTAACTGTTTACCATGATTTTAAAATTACATGGAGACTTTTCATGTTGTAATGTCTAACTATATGCACAAACTATGTGGACATCATGCTTTAACTATACATAAAAGCCATAGAAAAAGATAAATGAGGGGAAATATTTTCAAACATTATCTCTGGTATATTCAGATGAAGACACTGCGGTTCATTTTATTGATTTTTTTACTTTACTGTTTTTCAAATATTCTTGAGCAGACAGATTTAAAAAAAAAACTTATGAAATTCATGAATTGAATGCTAACTAATGCAAAATCAGAGATAGGTACTATGGGGACAAAAAGATACATAAGAGTAAGAGAAGGGATGTTTTCCTTAAAGAGCTTTATCACAGTAGAAGATATAAGACTTTCACACATAATATAATATATAGTAGAAAGTAGCAAATGCTATAGCACAGAGATAAGGGGAAGAAGAGATTATGACCACTGCCTTTAGTCATTTGTAATTTACTTTTTACCCATACGGGTCAGCTTTAGACTAGTGAGTAACAAAGTCAAATTTATAGAATAGATCTGTGTGTACCTGTAGGCCATTTTATTTACCATTCATATTTTGGAGAACAGGAACCTCATTGCTAGTATTTCATAGGATCCCTTTCCTCTCAGATTTGTAATGGTGTTCTAAAGGAAGAAACATGGTGTCATGCCCAGTGTCAGGTTCCAGCCCATGATGAGGTCCAAAGGGAGTGGATTGGATGGGTGGGAGATAGCAGAAAGAATACTTGGGGTGGTGGGGGGTGGAGGTGTAGGCAGATAAAGTATGGTTTTATTCAGCAACTTTCTTTCTTTCTTTTTCTTTTTTTTGAAACAGAGTTTCATTCTTGTTGCCCAGGCTGGAGTGCAATGGCATGATCTCAGCTCACTGCAACCTCCGCCTCCTGGGTTCAAGCGATTCTCCTGCCTCAGCCTCCCTGGTAGCTAGGATTACAGGCGCCCACCACCACACCCAGCTAATTTTTTTGTATTTTTAGTAGAGACGGGGTTTCACCGTATTGGCCAGGCTGGTCTCGAACTCCTGACCTCAGATGATCCACCCACCTCAGCCTCCCAAAGTGCTGGGATTACAGGCGTGAGCCACCGCACCCGGCGTCTTCAGCAGCTTTCTTACACTGTCTGTCTGTCTGTCTTGGCTGCCTGGTCTGGCTCTACAGCTCCATCCACTCCCACACACAGCTGCATGGCTGGCTCTCCCTACAGGATCAGCAGCTTCACTGTCTCTCTCTGGGCACGAACCATATGGACATCATCAGCAGGAAAGTTATACCTTTTACAAACAATAGTTGCTCTGAGCCAGGTGATGAGCCTTCCCATATTATGGCTACATAGCTGTGATTATGTAACAAGTGGAGTTACACGTCTGTGCTCCAAACCCACTGAGTCACTTTGGCCTGGATGTCTGCCTTGGCCTAGCCTTGACCAAAGCACACCCATGTACCTTATACTCCACCCACTAGGCCTAGGGAGACATAGGCCTTGGATACACAGGTTATACACTTAAGCTTTGGGTACATAGGCTCGATATACACATCCCGGCTTTATTCATAAGTTTTGGGCACATAGATTTGATACACCGGTTTGGCACACAGGCCTTACACAAGGGTAATTTAATTTTATCAGACCTGTTTTGACGTGACTTCAATTGATTTGAAATACACCTGAGAATTACAGTAGCTTAAAGACAATCCTCAACTCATTTTCTGGTCAAAAATACATTCCAGAGAATTTTAAATATGAAAATAACCTTTGTGAGACTTCTACAGTGAGGATTTTAAAAGCTTCTATAATTTAAGCAATGGTGTATAGACTGTCAGCAGCTGAACTCCTAATTTCCCAAGCCTTTCTAAAGCATTACAAAAAATAAATCTCTTGAGCAAATATTAAATCTGATCTTACTGTTTTCAAAGTGGTCATCTGACACTGAAATGGAAAGCATACATAGAGAATGATAGGGAGAAAGGACATCAAATATTTATTCTAGCTATCATTTCATTTCAATTTAGAATACAGTGTTTTGAAAGTCATACAGATCACATGTAGATACTATTCAAAGTGCTTCAATAATAGGAATATAAAATAGAGTGAAGCATTTTATTTTATTATTCAGTTTCCATTCTTTAGGTTATAAAGAGACAAATACAGGAAGCACACAATGACTAAATGGGCAGAAAAATGGAGTTAAATATCTAAAATTTAAATTACATTATTCAGAATACCTCGAGTACAATTAGTAATAGCATTTTGAGAATTACAAAAGAAGAGAACACGAGCATATTTTGATTGTGTTTGTATTTCATTCACATGGAAATTTTAAGTTTTATTTAAAGAAAAAGAAGAAATACTTTCTTTGGTAACTATATATACCTGTATAAAATAAAGAGTTAGAATCCAGTGTTGAAAGGAATGTTTGGCATAACAAAGACATCGTGTTCTAGCACACATCCATTTCAAAAGCATTGTGGGGTTCTCATAACCCACAGTAGTAACTTTCTTACTTTCTTTGACCACAACCCATGGAAAGAAATAAACTGTCAAATCACAGCCAAAAAGATAATCTAGTTCACTTTTCCCCTTGGAGGCTGAATCATGTGTCAGCCCTGGGAAGCTCTTCTATTCTTAAAACTACTATTATTTAGTTCATCTGTAGAATGAGTCTAATAGAATTAGGAGGACTAAGTCAAAGAATGTGGATAAAACACTTAGTATGGGTAT
>NW_022321010.1:0-9617 GCF_002776525.5 Piliocolobus tephrosceles | reverse complement strand
TTTTTTTGAGACAGAGTCTCGCTCTGCCGCCCAGGCTGGAGTGCAGTGGCCGGATCTCAGCTCACTGCAAGCTCCGACTCCCGGGTTCACGCCATTCTTCTGCCTCAGCCTCCCAAGTAGCTGGGACTACAGGTGCCCGCCACGTTGCCCGGCTAGTTTTTTGTATTTTTAGTAGAGACGGGGTTTCGCCATGTTAGCCAGGATGGTCTCAATCTCCTGACCTCGTGATCAGCCCGTCTCGGCCTCCCAAAGTGCTGGGATTACAGGCTTGAGCCACCGCGCCCGGCCTCAAGTTTTAATCTCCATGACTTAGCAAAGACAGTGGAGCCTCAGAACCCCATCTCTGGAGGCTCAAGTTGGCATGTTCAGTCACAGATTAAAATCATGGATTTAAAACCCTGGCCTGGCCAGTCCTGGTGGCTCACGCCTGTAATCCCAGCACTTTGGGAGGCCAAGGCTGGTGGATCACCTGAGGTCAGGAATTCGAGACCAGCCTGGCCAACATGGTAAAACCCTGTCTCTACTAAAAATACAAAAATTGGCCAGGCGTGGTGGCACTTACCTGTAATCCCAGCTACTTGGGAGGCTGAGGCGAAAGAATCGCTTGAACCCGGAGGCAGAGGCTGCAGTGAGCCAAGATCGGTCCACTGTACTCCAGCCTAGGTTACAGAGTGAGACTCCATCTCAAAAAAATAAAAAGGCCGGGCGCGGTGGCTCACACCTGTAATCCCAGCACTTTGGGAGGCCGAGGCAGGCGGATCACGAGATCAGGAGATCGAGACCATCCTGGTTAACACAGTGAAACCGCATGTCTACTAAAAATACAAAAAATTAGCCAGGCGAGGTGGCGGGCGCCTGTAGTCCCAGCTGCTCGGGAGGCTGAGGCAGGAGAATAGCGTGAACCTGGGAGGCGGAGCTTGCAGTGAGCCGAGATGGCGCCACTGCACTCCAGCCTGGGCGACAGAGCAAGACTCCGTCTCGAAAAATAAATAAATAAAATTAAAAGAAAAAAGAAAACCCAGGCGGTTCTCCAGGCACAGGCTCCAGGAGAGCTCTTGCTGCTGTTTATAGTCCGCCTCAATGGGAGCTAGCGACCACTGCACCATCATGCTCGGTTCTGGAGAGCTCAGGCTGCAGGCCTCCCCTTTCAGGAACCCATCCCTGCCTTGCCTCTACTTGTCCTTCCCTTGCCTCTGCCTGTCCTTCCTCCTTCGTAGGCCCCTTCACTTAGGCACCACCGCCACCACCTCCCCACCACCATGTCAGTGACAGAGCAGTCTGCCCTGCTCATAGATACTGTCCGTGACCAGTACGTTTTTCTCCCATGTACGTGAGCTTGGCCTCTCCAGGCTGCAGTGAGCCCTTTCCCTCTCCAAAGCTCTCTCCAGGAGTGTCTGGCACAGAGAGAGCCGTGGGGCTACTGGACCCTGGCACTGGGAGCAGACTCGTCACTCCCAGGAAGCAGGTGGGAAGCAGGGCAGCGTGGGCTGTGCTTCCGGTGCTGATGACCTCACCCTCTCTCCCTGCAGGTCATCTTTCTGTCCAAGGGCAAGGATGCCATGCAGTCCTTTATGATGCCATTTTATCTCATGAAAGACTGTGAGATCAAGCAGCCTGTATTTGGTGCAAACTACATCAAGGGAACAGTGAAGGCGGAAGCGGGAGGTAGGTGATGGGAACTCAGGGACACGGATGGGGCTTCCAGAGAGGTGCCCTGGGAGCCTCTGACTGCCGCCCTGGGGGTGTCCCCTTCAGACCCCTTACCACCCTAGCCATGACCTCTTCCCAGCTCTGGGCTGCCAGCTGGTGGGGTTTGATTGCCAAGAGCTGGGGAAAATGCTGGCATTAAAGACGGCAGCTCAGATGAGCTTTTCAGAGCGTGAAGTCTTCAGAAGCTTGCAGACTGAGTCAAGATGCCTAGTGCGACTTGGCGAGTGCATACAAATTTTCGACTCAGGAAGGAGCTGCATCAGTTCTTGAGAGGGGCCTTTTCGTGAGAGCCAGGAAGAGGCAACTGCCTCTGGGAAGCCAGAGTCACCCTGCTTTGGGGCTGGCTTTTTGGCAGGCCCCAGAAACCTCTGCATTGAACTTGCCTTCCCCTTGACACCCAGCCAGGCCCGCCCTTGCTATTGAGGTACTCTTGGTCCCTCTTTGGGCAGAAGCCAAGCTAGAGGGGCTGGAGTCTGTCCTTGGACCCCTTTAGGATGAGAGGTCTGCTCTGAATTTCAAGGTCGGTTGTTGCCAAGTGGGCTTGTTCCTGTACAGCTGCCGAGTGCTTGACTGGGGGTGGAAAGAAACCTTGATGTTAGCTCTAAAACCAAACCAAGGTGGCCTTGGCACCTGTGTACATATTGGGCCAGTGGTGGGAGGACAGGCTCGTTCCAGGAAGGAGAGGCCGTTGTTGCAAAGGGGGAAGCGAGTATAGCAGGGCCTGGCCGGGCTGCAGTGCTGGCTCCTATGCAGGCAGCAGGCTGGAAACCATGGCACCGGGAAGTCCCCATCACAGTGCAGGCCCAGCTTCCCGCAAGCCTCCCGGGCGTTGGATGAAGCCCTGGAGAGGAAAACAGCCATCTCTTTGGGCATCAGTTTTCTTTTTCTGTGGTGTTTATTCGCTGTCCTTCCCCTCTCAGGTGGCTGGGAAGGCTCTGCTTCCTACAAGTTGACTTTCACGGCAGGGGGCGCCATTGAGTTTGGACAGCGGATGCTCCAAGTGGCATCTCAAGGTATCCAGGCTCCGAAGATTAGGGGCTGAGGACACACTGAACATGTAGGGGTTTGGTTTGAGTTTGCTTCCTTTTTGTTTTGCTTTTTTAAACACTCAAGAGGTAAGTGTCTGGGCACTAGGCTGACCAGGCCTAGGAGTTGGGAAGGAAAGCTGTCATTGGCGTGAGCTCTGTCCTGTACATCAGAGGCTGCGTTTCCCTGCCTGGAGCAGGTGGGTCACGTTTTGACAAAGCTGTTTGCACTCAAGGACACTTTACTATGGCCTCATAAAACAAACACTAAACCAACCATTAAACTGCAGTTTTGCAGCCATTGAAAATGACCAAGGGATGGGCCCAGCAGACATCCTCCGCCAGCTCACTCCTACCCCAGCCCTGAGCCTCCCTCCCGGCCTCTGTCCACCCTCCACCCTTGTCTTGACCTCCCTGGCCTTCCCTTGGCTCTGACCTCTCCTGTCCTCTCTCATCACCCCATCCCTGACCAAGGCAGCCCCGAGTGTGGGTGGAGAGTGGAGTGGGGTGGACAGAGCATGTCTGCTGGGCACACTCCTGGGACCCAGTAGCTCCCCTCTGCAGGCAGCGGGACCGCCCTCTCCCCGCCCCAAGGCAGGCCACACTCATTTCTCTTTCCCCTTGTACTTGTAGCCTCCAGAGGTGAAGCCCCCAATGGAGCCTATGGCTACTCTTACATGCCCAGCGGGGCCTATGTCTATCCCCCGCCAGTCGCCAATGGAATGTACCCCTGCCCTCCTGGCTACCCCTATCCACCGCCCCCGCCTGGTGAGTGTGTCCTTTGCTGCCCACCCTCCCCTCATGAGCCCACCTATCCAGGCTCCCCCCAGGCCAGGGAGACTTCATTCCTTGAGCTGCTTCAGGACTAACAAAGGATCTGGAGAGGCCCCACCTCGGAGGGGGGCCGCAGCCGGGTGCTCACCGGGTCCCTGTTGCTCTCTTGCCAAGCAGAGTTCTATCCAGGACCCCCAATGATGGATGGGGCCATGGGATACGTGCAGCCCCCACCACCGCCCTATCCTGGGCCCATGGAACCTCCGGTCAGCGGCCCCGATGTCCCCTCCACTCCTGCAGGTGAGGGCCCTTGGGTGCTGGCAGCCCTTCGGGACCAGCCCTCTCCTCCCCAAGGTTGCACAGAGAGCCTCAGAATTGCCAGAGACTGCTGAGAGCCACAGATGATGGATGATCCCTGGACTGCCCCAGGGGCCCAGCAGGGCCGTGGCCTGGTGGTGCAGAGCTAGATTCTGGCCCCACCCCCATCCCTTAGCCACCCACATGGCCTGGGCAGGGAAGGTCACCCTGTGTGCCTCGGTCCTCTCATCTACACTCAGTTGGTCGGTCACAGTGGCACCTGGGGGGTTGGCTCAAGGATGAGATGAGGTGAGACATGCGATGGGCCTGGAAAGGACCGTGCCAGCACGTGGCCCATGCTCAGGAAGCCTCACCTGCTACTGTTACTGGTGGAACTGGAGCCCCAGCACCAGCTGCCCCGAGCTGCGGGGACCCGGGGTCTCTGGGCTGAGCTCAGGGGATGAGAACTTGTCACTGACACTAGGTGTGTTTGCTCTCACAGCCGAAGCCAAGGCCGCAGAAGCAGCCGCCAGCGCCTACTACAACCCAGGCAATCCTCACAACGTCTACATGCCCACGGTGAGAGCGTGGCAGTGCCAGTGCAGCCCCGCAGCCACAGACGCTGGGAGCCGCAGGGGGAAGACCGCGCCATGTTTTAAACCTTCTAACGCGAGTTTTCCCTTTCTCCCTTCTTTAGAGCCAGCCGCCACCACCTCCCTACTACCCACCGGAAGATAAGAAGACCCAGTAGGCCCTCCTGCCTCCCTGCCTCCCACCCTTATCTCTGTACCCTACCCCTTCCATCGGGGCTGCCCTGGGGCTGGGGGAGGGGAGGGGACGCCTCGTTCTCCCTCCAGGTCTGATCATAAACAATTACCAGAAACTAGCATTGTGGGACATTAGGGCCCCCGGCCTCAGGAGAGGTGCCGCCCAGCTTCCCATGCCAGCCCAGAGCCCACACCGCTGCCCAGTGTGCCTCACGCACCGTCTGGGGCTCTCCTGGAAGCACGGGGCATCCCCTGTTCCTGTTTCACTCTCAGCTTCTCCCCTCAAAGGGACTCTCTGGCCACCTCCTCCACTGCAGTCCAGCTCCCTCAGTCTGGCAGCCGCTGCTACACTCAGCCTCATGAGCCACTTCAGACCAGCCAGGTGTCTTCCCCGGCCCTGCCAGGCCCTGCTCACATTCCTTCCGCTGGTCTATGCTGGTCTCAGAAGGCCACCGTGCCCGCATTCCACTCAGCCAGGGTGCAGCTGCAGCCCCGCCACCCGTCCTTCCCTTCCTTGTCCTGGGTCATGCTGTTGCCACCCCGTGTGACTTTTGAAGCTGTAAAATGAGCTTCCAGGGCTTGGGTGGCGTCAGGGCAGGGCCACCGAGGCTGGGAGGAAGCGCTTCTGCCTTTTGCTGGTGTTTCTGGAATTTGCTTTCCCTCACCTCTCACCTCCCTCTAGAAGGAGCTTCCCGACTGGAACCAGAGGATGCATGTCTGTCCACTTGGGCTGCTGGGTGGAGCTGGAAACAAGGGCCCCTGACCCTTCGTGCCGGCCGGGACCTGCCACTAGCCCCCCAGCCTGCTTCTTCCCCTTAAGCTTCGTGCCCCTGGATGCGCTAACATTCGCTCTTGTTTGTTCCTGGACTGGCCATGAAGTGAGGAGATGGTTATCTAAAGAGAATTCCCTATTTATTTGACAAAAAATCCAGTTAATATATTAATGTGAAATAAACCCTGTTTGCACCTTGATTTGTTTGCTGAAAATGTGAAATAGTAAAAATGAAATAACTGGACCCTTTCTGGCTCTGCATGTGGTGACCCAGGCGGTCTCTTCCGGAAGGAGAGCCGTCTGGCTGCCGAGGGCCCTGGAGGTTCCCAGGACAGTTCCCTCCCACGGGAGGATCCCCATTCTCACGGCCCAGCTGTCTGGTCCCCAGGACAGCTCTGGCCTCTGGAGCCAGTTCCTGTGGTTGTCGCTCAGCAGCTGTGTCCCTCCCCCACCGAGTCCCCGGGACCTGGCTGGGACAGAGGTGGATTCGGCCCATCATCAGCCTGGATGGGAAAGGTTGGGGTCAACACCTTGTCCCCTGCTGGCTCCTTGAGGAATGGCAGCCCTGGCCCAAGTCCTGGTTGCTGGAGGGGGGAGGCTGAGTCAGCCCTGGAGCATGTCGGGACCTGTGACAGGGACACTGGGGTAGCCGAGCTGGCTCACCACCACCCACATCACGTGCCCTGCTGTGAACTTGAAGGGACAGGAGGGTGGGAAATGGCCAAAGGCCGTGGCCAGGCCCACGTGCCCCCGAGTCCCCCAGCCCAGCACTGGGCACAGAGTTCTGGGAAAGCCCCATGCTGAGGTGCATTTTCCCGTCCCCCCCGAGCCAAGTCTGTCCTCAGGAGAGATGGGGCAGCGGCTGCTCTGCCTTCTCCTCCTGGCCATCCTGGCCCGGAGCTCTCTGGGACTTGGCTAAGCCCCCTTCAAGGGCGTTTGAAGAGAGCACCCTCCTGACCGCCAAGGTGGGGACAAGGGCACAGGGCCGTCCCTGCTGCGCACAGCTTGGCCCCGTCATCTCCATGGAATGTCACCTGTGGGGCCAGGCAGGCTGAGCAACTGGCTGTCCTCCAGGGAGACGCCTCTTGGAAGCCCTCACCTTGAGCCCTACCCCACGTCTGGATGCACTCCAGGAAGTGGGGCGAGAACCCCCCAGGGCCCATGTCAGCTTCCCTCAGGGTCCTGCCCAGCCTGGGCACAGCACATGGATGGGGCAGGATGCTGCCTGCCTGTTCTGGACCCCCGGCCCCCTGCTGAGAGCGTTGGCCCCTTCCTAGGGCCTCTGTGGGAGGGTGGGGCGGGGCCAGGCCTGCCCAGAGTCCACCTTCTGCTCCAGCCAGAGGAGGGTCCTGTAGGGATCCCGGCTGGGGAAGGTGCAGGGGGCCTGGGAGACGGCCTCTCCGAAGCGGTGAAACCCTCACCCTTCCGTCCCCCCTACCACCCTCCCCTACACCCTCCCCTGACAGAGGGTGGCAGCCCCAGGCTCTTTGCATAATCCTGTGGCTTCGCTGTCTTCACCCAGCACCAACGGACAGGGAAGGGCAGAGAAGGCCACCATGGCGACACTCCTCTCCCATCTGCAGCAGCGCCCTCCCCTCTTGCGCCAGGCCATCAAGATAAGGCGCCGCAGAGTCAGAGATCTACAGGATCCCCTGCCCCAAACGGCCCCGGAGGTAGGAGTGACCTCACTGGGGAGAGAGCTGGCCTTGGGGAGCACTGCGGTCTCGGGTGTGGGTGCCCTGCTGTCTGGCCCCACCTCTCGAAGGCTGGGACTGGGGACCAGGGACCCTCCCCTGTCTACCCCACCCTGGGGAGAGCCTCCTGGGCCAGCAGAGCAGGGGCTGCCAGGTGTACTCTGGGCCACCGTGAGCCTCAGGCCCTGCGGTCTGAGCCTCTCTGAACCCCTACCTCTGGTGGGCCTGACTCCCCATCCCCTGCTCCTCCAGCTCCAAAGGAGCCGACTCCGTTAGGTGGGGGTGTCCCTGCTGCGGGGTGAGCTGTTCGGGGAGCAGCAGACCCCTAGGCCGGCGTGGCACCCCCCTCACCTCCGCTGCTGAGCCTCACTTCCGCTGCTGGGTGAGGAGCAGCCGCCACCGATAAGCAGAGCTGTTTCCTCTGGGGAAGGGAGGGAGGTGGGGCACGGGCGTGGAGGGCTCGCGTTGCTGGGCGCCCATGGACCTCAGCCACGGCGGGCCAGGGGATGGACCTCCAGGAGGCCTGCTGGGGGAACAGGTGCGGGGCATCCGTGGGGCTGGAGGCCAGGGTGCTGGGGCCCCCATACCCTTGGCCTGGTTCAGGCTTTGGAGGAGCCGTTCCTGTCCATCTGAGCCTGCTCTGGGCCTCCCAGGACACTCTGCCTCTCCACCTTGCTCTGCAGATCCAGCCTCCGTCCCACCACGTCTCCCCCGAGCAGGTAAGAGTCAGAGTGTTGGGGTGCAGAGAGGTGGGGAGGGCGGCTGTGCATCCTCCTGCTGGCCGACGCTGATGGCAGCAAGCAACTTTCGGTGGGGAGGGGACTCCTGGGTCTCAACTCCCTCCGCTGCACAAGCCGCCCCTTGTCCTGCCCTTAGCGAGAGGTGTTGGTGCCAGGGGTGGCTGGTGGGGTCCCCAAGGTGACCCCGTGTGTCTCAGCGGGCCCTGCTCTACGAGGACGCACTCTACACTGTCCTGCACCGCCTGGGTCAGCCTGAACCCAACCATGTGACGGAGGCCTCTGAGCTGCTGCGGTACCTGCAGGAGGTGAGCCCAGCCCCCACCCCAACCCCCTTCCTGCAGCTGCCCTGTCTCGTGCCCCCAGCCACCCACCCGCCCGCCTCCCCACCAGGCCTTCCACGTGGAGCCTGAGGAGCACCAGCAGGTGCTGCGGAGGGTCAGGGAGCTCGAGGTAACTTGGGGCCGGGGCCACCCTGCGTGAGGAGGGGCCTGGGAAGCCCAGCCCCCTCAGGGACTCAGGCCGTCCCTCCTGTCCCTCCAGAAGCCAGTATTTTGTCTGAAGGCAACAGTGAAACAGGCCAAGGGCATTCTGGGCAAAGATGTCAGTGGTGAGCACGGGGCGGGGTCCCCGAGGGGCTTCTTCCTGGCTCCTTCCTCTCCCATCACAGCCTGGCCCCGGACTCTTGGTGGGAGCACCCACCTCCCAGAAGCTCTGCAGTGCTGGCCCCCATGCTGCTGGTCCTCTTCCCTCTCCCCAGGAGGAGGCTCAGCCCCGGGCGAGGGTGATGAGGGCCTCGCCCAGGGACCCAGCCGACTCCCTGGCTGCCTCGTCTTCCCCACTCCTCCCCAGGGTTCAGCGACCCCTACTGCCTGCTGGGCATTGAGCAGGGTATAGGTGTGCCGCCGGGGGGCAGCCCTGGGTCCCGGCATCGGCAGAAGGCTGTGGTGAGGCACACCATCCCCGAGGAGCAGACCCACCGCACGCAGGTCATCACCCAGACACTCAACCCCGTCTGGGACGAGACCTTCATCCTGTACGTGGCTGCACTCCAGCCCCCACTCTGTCCAGGTCTCCTCTGGGTAGCAGGGTCTCCCCCAGATAATGAGATGAGTAGGTTGTCCTGGCTCGGGAGGGGGTTTGGCCCTGGACAAAGACTGGAGAAGAAGTCCATCTCTAGGCACGTTAGATGGACAGTAGGTCAGATGGGACAGAACGACATCAATGCCACATGTGCTGATGGGGCAAGGAGGGTCGGGCCCTTGTGAGTGAGTCTGGGGGTGCCTGAAGCCATACCTGAAAGGAGGCAGGGATAGGTGCGGTGGCTCACGCCTGTAATCCCAGCACTTTGGGAGGCTGAGGTGGGCAGAGCACTTGAGGCCAAGAGTTTGAGACCAGCCTGGCCAACATGGCAAAAGCCCATCTCTACTAAAAATACAAAAAAGGCCAGGCGTGGTGGCTCATACCTATAATCCCAGCACTTTGGGAGGCTGAGGCAGGCAGATCACGAGGTCAGGAGATCGAGACCATCCTGGCTAACACGGTGAAACCCTGTCTCTCCTAAAATACAAAAAATTAGCCGGGCATGGTAGCAGTCCCTGCTACTCGAGAGGCTGAGGCAGGGGAATTGCTTGAACCTGGAAGGCAGAAGTTGCAGTGAGCTGAGATCCAACCTGGTGACAGAGCAAGACTCTGTCTCAAACAAAAAAATTAGTGGGGTCCGGGTGCAGTGGCTCATGCCTGTAATCCCAGCACTTTTGGGAGGCTGAGGCAGGTAGATCACCTGAGGTCAGAAGTTCGAGACCAGCCTGGCCAACACGGTGAAACCCCCCCGCTCTCCT